>NW_019104354.1:0-60386 GCF_001856785.1 Myzus persicae
GTGTACAAAGTATTTCATTTCATTAATTAAACATTTTTATAACTACTTTTATGATTTGGTTTGTTATAATCTTGACGTTGTTAATTTAAAATAAAATAATTGTTTTATTTGAAAATATTATTTTAGTACTTGTATATATTTACCCAAGATTAAAGAAGTAACTCGAGTTACTTCTTTATAATAAATGATTTTTCCCAGAAAAAAAGAAGTAACTCGAGTTACTCCCTGAAAAACTTTTTTTCCCCTGAAAAAAAGAAGTAACTTACACTTATTCTCCATCATACATCTACTGTGGAGGTTAAAAAACAACAGAATTATGGTGATAATATTATATTCAAACATACAACAAGGGTACATAAATAAACATTTAAAAAGAAATCGTTAAAAAACTATAATTAATAGTAATTTAAGTTAAACCTTAAAATAGCTCTACTGAAAAATGATAAAATTCGAGTTACTTCCCTTTTCATTGGGGGAGTCGATATAGCCCCTGAAAAGAAAAGTAAGACCACCTATAATAGTTCTGGTAGTCAGGCGCTTATGTCACAGCTTCTTAGTAACATTATGGATAATTTCAACAATGATTTATGTGAAGCATTAATAGTGAGTAACATTCCTTTGAAAAAACTAAGTAATCCCAAATTCCGTGGTTTTATGAAAAAATATTGCCAGAATCAAAACATACCAGATGAATCCACTTACAGAAAAATTACATTGTAGACGTTTAAAGAAATATCTTAGAACAAATTAAAAGTGAAATTGGGAATAACTTAATTTGGATTTCGGCAGATGAGACAACAGATTCGAGGGGACGTTACATCTCAAATTTATTTATTGGAAAATTAAATCAAGAACATTCTTCCACATCTCATAGCTTCTAAAGCACTTTAAAAGGTCAACCATTCGACGATGGCTCGATTCATAAACATTTGCAATGTTGCAACAATGCATCACCGCATTTTTTGTCGACGTAAATGTCGCTGAGAATGTGCGTTTTTATTTCTGATGCAGCCCCATACATAGTAAAAGCAGGAGAAGCCCTCAACGTTTTCTATCCAATTTAAACCCATGTAATTTTTTTTGCTCATGCTGTTCACCGCTTTGCTGAAGAAATTCGAAATGAGTTTTTGGGTGTGAACAAACTCATTTCTGCAGAGAAAAAAGTATTCATGAAAGCACCATCGCGAATACAAACATACAGGGAACAGTTGCCGACTTTACCACTCCCAGCAGAACCAGTCATTACGTGATGGGGTCCTTGGATAAAAATTACTTAGTTCTACAGTGAACATTTCATGGAAATAAAAGGGATTATTAACCAATCAAATAGTTCTGACGCCTTATCAAACCGTGACGCCAAGGAAGCATTTGAAAACCCGTCAATACAACACTATTTAAATCTGATTTATACACATTTTTATAAAATACCAGAAATAATTACAAGTCTAGAAGCAATAAATTTGCTGCTACAAAAGTAATGAAGGAATTATCATCTGAACTGCAAGGTGTATTTTCAGAAAAAAACAGAACAAAGATTACTCGATTACTGAACAAAAATCCTGGCTATGATTTCTTAAGAATGATCGACGCTTACATTAATGGGACAAGTACTACACTGCCCAATACAATAACGAGTAACATTACTTCTAAGTTTAAATACTGCCCAGTGACGTCCTGTATTTAATTAAGGTCAAATCTACATTCATTATTAATTGCCATAAGATACTTCCTAACTGTTTTTACACAGGGAAGTGGAAGTATGTTTTGGTGCCTTAGAAATCTATATCCACTCGGGCTTCTGAAAATAATTAATTTGTATGATTATTATATTATTATTATATTATTCATATTATATTTTATAATAACATACCTAATCAGTAAAATTAACCATAATAGAATCCAGTTATCACTATACCTTCTCTGATTCATACATTTAACTTCAGTTATATCAATAGATTCTTTGAGAGTTGAAGCTTAGATGGTGTTTATAGCGTATTTTTCAACCCTTGTATGTAGCCGAAGGATAGTTTTTGGCTGACGAAAAAGGAATATTTTTTGCTTATTTTATTGGGTTTCCATTAGTTACATAACATTATAATAAGTGCTATTATTTTTAATAAAATATTAAGTACATGCTTACATTTGCTTACATAAAATAAAATATTTATAAATTAAATTAAAAATTAAATGCTGTTTGTTGGTAATTGCTTGAAAACGGCTGATCATTTTATTCTGTTTTTTTTTTATATAATATTATATACACGTGTGCAATAAATATCCAAGTAACCTAACCTGCATCGGATCTACTATAGTTTATTAAACTTAGTCACTTCTTCCTTGGAGTAACTAGAAAAATGAAAATAGTATAATGATAGATAATAACCAACTTTAATATCTATAACTGCAAATAATAGGTTCTTAAAGGTTCAATACTACAACTAACAACAATAACATTGGTAATTGATTAATATAACGTGTATTTTTGCACACACGCGTTGGTTATATTATATATAAACACTCAATATATAAAAATCTACTAAATTATAAATACAATTGATCACAGGCCCTATATACCCAATATAGGTACACAACAATATACAACAATAAAATATTATAATATAAGAAATGCAACACTCAGTGAAAAAAATTTGCTCTTATAATAATTATGTACAATATGAGTTGTGGAACAACAAATGTAGACGATATACATTGTATAGCCGGAACAATATGTTTACAAATAAAATTATATTATAATATTTTATACCACAATATTTAAGCACATAATAAATGATATAAAGTTAATATTATTATTTGTTATTAATAGTGTATAGTGTATGTTATACATACGTAACATGGCAATAATAGTAGGTAAAATGTACATACCCCCATACGCTATACCTAGGTAATACTACATTTTTCTCCTTTAGTTTTGATTATCATTTAAAATATTACAATAGTATAACATATTTAATACTTATAAATTAAAATTATTTACAACAGAAAAAGCCCAGCTTACACTTAAATATTCCTTTTTTAACTAACTAACAAACTAAAATACCTACGTTCAGGTCTACCATGCATATTTGTCATGTAAATTATTTTACTATTATAGTACGTCTATAATAGGTACAAATACATAAAACAATTATTTCAATGATTACGTCAATCACCGTCAGTTTTAAATTATCGAAAGTTGTATAAAAAATGTGAAAGATCCTAAATTTGTTTTAAAAAAAAAAAATGATGTAATCAATAAATATTATATTTTGTATTATCAAGCTCGTATACAGGAAACAATTTAAGGGGTGTTAATAATTTAAAAAAATGTTTACATTATTATCGTTAATATACAAAATATTATTAATTTATCGTTATAACATTATCATAAAAGTGTATGATAATATTTTAATGAAAATATTTCTGAGCTTCCGCTGTAATTGTATGCAAGTCTGTTTATTATAACGATGGTAGATAATATGAACTTTGAGGTTGACGATACTTGATCATCATGCAAGACGGGAGTTATAACTTATAAATACTCATGAAGCGTAACTAAAAATAGATATCGTAAATCGCAAGATTTCAACAGTTTTTAATAAAGATATCGATCGTTTAGCTGACAATCACCCTGTTTAATATTCATACATCGTAATATCTACACATCATTCTACACGTGGACGGACGATGTTATAATAATATAATTTTTTGGGTAACAATAACATTAAATGTTGTTGTGCCAACGGAGAGACAGCTAAAATACGACGACTGTTTTAAGAGGTCACCAGTATCACTTGTTGCTGCCACCACCTGTACTAGTGGCGTCTACACTCAAATTGGTCGCATTGAGTTTCTTGGGTGAAGCAGATGGAGAGGACGCGGCCTCGTCCAGTGGGTCCATGTCCAATCCGTCGTCGTTCTGCAAGTCAGCCGCTGCGTCTCGCGATCCTCTGTTGGCCGTCGACGCACCTGATGAACCTCCGTTCCCGCCAAAGCTGCCACTTGAATTGCTAATGGACGAGACGCCTGCCGCTTTGCGCCAAATTGCCGCCTTGATGGCGTCCACAAGTCGGGCCAATCTGCCAGCCGCGTTCTACGAGACAACAACGAAAATGATAATGGTAATAAAATAATATACCTACAATATATATTATATAAAAAATAATTAAAAAGATAACGTTATGCATTGTTAATATCATTGCATGATACTTCTAATTTTCTATTTATAATATACACCTTCAGATCAAGCTACAAGTTCATAGTATACATATTATGTTGCAGAGTTCGTACAGAAAATCGAAATTTGATTTTTTAAACCAAATATTTTATTTCTTATCAAAAGTGCACATTTATAATTGTTGGTAATTAATGTAGGTAAGTGTATTTAAAATATATCGCACCACTGGAACAAAACCATCATAATTAAAAAATTGGTGCTTATTTGTTAGATATAGCATCAGAATTACAACATTTTTTGATTAATTAATTCAGTGTCATAGATTTGAGTGAGTAAAATATTTTTATTTGTATCACCTCAGTGAACGTAATACTGCCATCATTTTATTTAATGCAGTTTAAAGTTTCATATTTTACAACCAGTGATCCTAAACATAATGTAACACTGCGCTAAATCAAAATGTGGTAAGTAGTATTGTATGATGACATATCATTAAAAACCGCCATAAAGCTAAACTCGTTTGATTAAATAAGATATCAATATCAATATGTAAGCCATTTCAAATTACAAATATTGATGTTAAATAAAAGGTTTGTATTACTGAATAACTTGTAAATTATATTCTTGGTTCAAATTTTGTGTTTGAAATCTATTATTCTTAAGACTACAAATGTTAAATTTAAAGAAGAGGCGATCCTGCACCAAGAGTGTGATATTATCCAAATTGGTATGATATCATAACACATTTTTGTTTAAGAGGACGTTACACGGACATTAATTGTTGCTTCCGTCTTAAAAGTAACACATGGGTAACCTAAAAACTTACTCTCAGCAGGTCACGTTTAGCTTAGTTATTTTGAAAATTAGAGTGAATCTACCTATTATGAAATTTGATAAACATTATCTATGTTTTATATGGATTTTTAAGATATTTCAGTTTTTAAGTGGGCTATAATAATTTTTAATTTACCCTGTAATATACGTAAGACTTGCTAAAAAAATATTAACCATCGTTAAAAACCCTCTTACAATCACAGATAATGTTCTAACCATATAGTTTCATAATAAATCGATTATCTCTAATTGTTTAATTAACGAAGATAAAATAAAATAAATTATTATTATTAATTAATAACCTGACAGTAAGTTTGTAGGTTACCTATGTTTTACTTTTAAGACAGAGGCAACAAATGTCCATGTAACGTAGCCCTATTAATATCTGTAGAAGATTTTTTTTAAATATTAATTTTTGATTTTTACCTTTACATTATGCATTTGTATTTAACTTAACTGAAATCAAATTTACTGATAAACCTTACTCAAAACTTTAAAAAAAAAATGCACATTTTAAATTTAAGCACGTGTAGATATGTACTCAACTATAGACGAAATAATAAATCTCTGCATAGTGTATGTGTATAATATATTACCTGTATGACGTTTCCGATAGCTTGTGATATGCCGTTGACAGCAGTGAAACTGGGACCGAACAACCTGTCCGGAACCTGGAGAGTGACTTTGTTGGCATCGAATGTCACCTCACTATCGTCTTCCAGAGGCGCTATTGCCGGTGCCGTGGCTGAAGATTTCGATTGTTCTTGGGCCAAAACTTGTTGGTCTCCGGTGCCCGGTACCGATGCCAGAAAGTCGTCATCTTCCTGCAATGCAATGTCCCACCATGTAAGAAAACATATAAATATTACAATTTTCATAATATTTCTTTGAATCGTAGTTAAATGTTAAATAATTTAATCGGTATAAATATAATATTAATATTAATAATAAAAATACAAGTTTTGATGACAATATAAAAAATATCAACGAGATATGGAAAACTAAGATCTGAGATGTAAATCATCACAACGGTCTGCCATCAATATCATCCTACATTTGTATGACAACTAATTTGTTCAATTCAAAAAATGATCAAACATTTTGTCTTCAATATGATGTGTTTCAAACTTGAATTTTAATGTAGAGATTTGTTGTTGTATGACTTTTAAACATACATTTTAAGGGAATTTATTTATCGGCATTATGTTAGAGACTAATATCGGGTCACATAAATAATCACTAAACATTTAATGAATCAACAGTAAGCTAAATTCGAATGGTCTCTTAAACATGATTCAGTGGTCCATGATCGACCCTTTAAATTTTATTGAACCATTAAAACTAATACATTTTTGATGAAACCTGGTATAAATAATTCAAATTCTTAAACAATTATCTGCATGATCCAATGATACTACAGTCCTATTTTCTATTTCCCATATCTCATTGAATTTTTTTTAAATAAGCCGCGGCACCTACCGATCTCCTCAGAATTTGTCCTAAGCACTTAAACTCAACAATATAGTATTTTAAGTGTTGTGGGCTGATACAAGCAGTCTGTAATCATTATCATGAACCAGAATTTTAATATCATATTATACGATAACTGTACCGCGAATCGTGTATTCAGCTGAAATATTATTTCTATCTATAATTGGCATTCGACATGGAAAACGACGAATGATGATTAATGACATATGGTAAGAATAACTAGGAGATTGTGCGAACATTAGAATAATTCGTATCAAGTTAACCGAGTCATGACGATGATAATAATAATACAAATTATTTCAAATAGTTGCATATTTATTTTTATTTATTAAATACATTAACGTTTAAAAGAATATTACAGTATGAACATATGAATATCACCACGAATACAATAACATAAGATAAGTATAGAAATCCCTCGTTACCCGCGAATTTTTTAATCGCACTTACGATTATCCACTATAGTATTGAAAACTTGAAAATACTCTTTATTTAATAATCAATATATTTTATCACTATTATGCGAATGTTGAATGGTTGTATAGTGGCCTCGTTATCCGTGGTTTTGTTAGAACCTAACATTCGCGGATATCGAGGGATTCGTGTATACTAATGTAATTTTGAATAATTAACACTAAAATATTAAATTATATCACTTAAATGTTACAGTGGTGAAAGGGGTAACTTTATACGCATATTTTATGCAGACAGATTAAACAAGTGCTCGAGGGTGAACTGTATAAGTAATGATACATTTGAAAGATAATATTTACTTAGTCTTCGATTCTAATATATCTAAATATTAAATATAATTGGTGGATCAAATTTTAATTAGATGTAACTCAGGTACCATGGGCGTATATAGAAATGTCTTATGGGGTAGAGGGGGGAGGGCACGAACAAAAAAATTTAACTGTTCACAAGTAAAAGTTATAACTTATATTTTCCATCCCAAAAGAATAAAAAAAAACTAAAAAAGTATAAAGTACGGTGAATGAGTGAGCCTCATGTGCCTTTCTTTCTAAAAACGCCCTTGGTAGGTTCAGGATTAATTTTTAGTAAGTAGTGTAGTACGCCTGTTAATACATATGATTGGCTTCATAATAGTGAGGACTATCTGTGTTTCTTTTCTATTGTTATTAACTATCAGTAATTATAACTTAAACACCCACCCTATATGACTTTTAAGTTTACAACTATCAACTATATACCTAGTACACCTACTTGAAAGAATCTATAATAACGATAACAATATTGGTATCGACGATAGACTTCTAGTTGATACAAATATTCATGGCGTGGATTTAGAATAAAAGGATTCTATATTTCTACATTTATAAAATAATAATTTAAATTTTTTCACTAGTCAAATTGATTATTTTTTTATAGCAAATAAAAGATATGTTTTAATTATCAGATTCAACGAAATTTTTTATAGATACAACCACGTAAAAATAATGTTATTTAATAACAATATTGAGATTCAAATATTTTTAATTTATTTTATGCCTGGTTCTGAAAAATGTGTAGAATGTTTGAAATTACAGACAAAATAAATTCTATGGGCATGTAGTGTAAAATATTAAAAAGTTAAAAATCTATGTGAATATAAAAACCGGACAAGATAAGAACTTATACATTCCAAGCCACACTTAAAATATATCAATGACAGATGAAAAATAAAGAGAATAATATTAATATACTAATATTGTACCTACCTATTAATTAAGTTACGTGACAAACAGTAGGTACTACAAGACGTCAATACTGATTCGCAAGTGCTAAAGTAGGTAATACTACTGTCTACTAGTAGTAGGTACGTCTCTTTGTTGTTTCATCAATTATAATATTATTAATTGTAATATATTTTTGATATAATTGGCAGCCTGTTTATTTATTGTTATTAATATTACATAAATATATCGAACGACTTATAGAACCTACTTTTGAGAAAAATAATTTCACGACGACTGTAGTAATAAATAATATACCAACAAACTTATTGACTACTAAGATTAACTAAAACCTATATAGATTATCCTAACTAATCCAACTAATATGTAATATAATATTAAATTATTTATATAACACGCATGTATGATGGATTAATGATAATAGGCACATATGATATGACGATGATTGATTGGTGAAATGGTCATTGACTGACAATACCGATTTAAGATGACGATGAAAATTGAAAATCACGATAATTTAGCTTAATAATATGATAATGATAATGGTTATTAGTGTGATGAAAGAACTGTTAAAAATTCTGTGAACAACACGTGTGGTTAAATTATGGAAATTATGAAAATAGTGACGATGAAGAAGAGACGAGTGATTGTACACTACATTATTCAATGTTGCAACAAAAATAATTGCAACGTATTAATTATTAACGTATATGAAAGTGAAGTGTAATAATCACCGAACCTTAGTGATGTATAATACTATAATATATAAGTATAAGACACTAATATAATAAGATGCTCACGTAGTCCCGTATACGCTAATTATTTATTAGGTAAGTGTACTGGGTACACCGTACACCATACTATAATAAACATAAACTGCATGATCTTTTATTATGATTTATAAAATGTGTGACTATGTTAAACGTTAAATTCACCTACGTGTATTTTAGATTTTTGTTAATATAGTAATATATGAATGTACTAATATTACATAATGTTATAAAAAACGAAATTTTGATTATCCGTTACAGTCGAGCTCATGTGGTTGTATCCATATAATTTATTTATAATAAAACTATAAAAAAATACGTTAACAATAATTTAATTTAAAACAGTTGTATAATATCAAGTGAGAGTATACTCGTTTTAATGTCATATGGCATTTCACTACACATATACCATATAGTGATAGCAAGTATACGCGATATTCAAAATTTAAACCTTACCTAGATGTAATTAATTCGAGTTATATAATCGACCAGGGTTACAAAAATCAAACGAATCTTCTTTTTCCTCAATCGGATAATCATCGTTTAAGTGATTATGCAGAAAGTTGGAATGTACATGGAATTATCCTACTTCCAAAATTGTGTTTTATATAATATACCTCTATTTGATGGGTGAGTCAATGAAATTTTCACGACTCGACCATAACGTACTACCTACACAATTTCAATGAAAAACTTGGAAAGCGGAAGCTCCTTATTTTTTCAGTTAGTCTACTAATGGCATAAATTATGAAGGAGCTAATCATCCCTAAGTATCCCTTAATTGCGATTATGACCATCTATACTATTCAACAACTTATATTACTATGTATTATGATTTATGAATTATGACTTTATATGGTTATGGCTTGATTTATATATATATATATATATATAATATATATGTATGATTATGATAATATAATGATAGACAATATATATAAATGACGATTATGATTTATGATATATATTATGGCGGTGTGACTGGCAAGTGCCGATTCAATCGAGAAGACGACGATATGACAATGACGAGAGGACGCATGTTTTTAGAACGACGTCTCTGACGATGGCGATCCGTCGTCGTTTGTTGCGGCAAAGCCCGACGGTTCAGCTGCAAAGCTCGGTTGGAAGGCGGAAAATCCAGAAGGAGCGCCGCCAAAGCTTGATGAAGCGCTTTCAAAGTTTGTCGGGGTTCCGACAAAGTCCGATGGAGGTCCATCAAAGTCTGGCTGTGATGGTGGTGGTGGTGAAGCGATCAGGTCTGATCCGGGTACGAAGGCTGGTGCTGATGGCGCATTCGTGACGAAACCCGAGGCATCGGGGGCAGCCGCGAAGTCCGGTGAAGGGACAATAGCATCGACGGAAGCTGCGGCACCGACGACGTTGAATGTGGCGTTGTCCTAAACACACACACACACACACACACACGCACACAGACACACATTCGTCGTTCGATGTTATTCATAGTTTATTATATTTTATTATATAATAATATATTATTAATATAAATTCAGTGCCCGAATTCGGTTGTGCGGTTACAGCATGTGAAGGAAGCTACTTCAGTCATCTTGCAGACACAATAATATGAACCACTTATCCACGAGTGCCGTTTTGGTTAGTATTGTATTCGAATGTCTAGTATTTAAAACCTGACGTTTGGCTGCAGTAGATAATAATAGAACTGTAGCAGACAATTGAAACTATTGTCGACATCGTGTATACCATAGAGGATATAAGAAATTGTGTCGGTTAACATATACATAATAATCATATAATAATCAATCGGAACCAGAACAGTGTAGTTAATATGTTATTGCGTTTATTTATCTATACTCAATAGGTAAATCTATATACTATAGTCTGCAAGTGAAAAGGTACTTCAGCCTAAGCACCGGTATTATTAAATACGATTAAAAGGCAACTGTATGTATGGCAACTCTGGTCTCCTCCGGATATACGATATTATAATGAATATTACGAGCAATCATGAGAAGATGTACAAACCAATGTTTACCACACACATCAGTTATTAGGTATATGTTTTTCCAAATTCCGGAGCACTGAATTAAATATAATATTATTATAATTAAAACTATCGTACACAAAACTGTATTATATCGTACGCCTTTTGCAACAAACACACACACAAATACACACAATCTCTGTCATGCCTACACGAGAGCGTGATCACACACGTCATACGTAGATACACACGGCACACGTATACAGCTGCACGGACGTGCATTTAAAAAGTCGTCGTCGTTATAATTGTCATTTTATGTCGTATTTTAGTAACAGAGCAATACATAAATTAGATTTATCGATAGATGTATAACACTATCGTGTATAGGACATAGGTACGTTTTCCCTATAATAATATTCAGCTACAGACGAATTCAAAAATTAATTTAACGTTGGTTCTAGTAACTGTAGAGTAGAATGTATTAAATTGTAAACGGAGTAAAACTGAAATTTAGATAACAAGTTTTATATATATTTTTACATTTATGTTTTGCCAATTTATTATTCGTAATACTTTATTTCGAATACATTAACTGATTTATTAAAACGTGTTATTTCATAAATTTCGTCTATAAAGAATCAATTACTGGCAAGAGCCGATTGTGAAATCCCTTAATTGTGTAACGTACATGTAGGTATGTATTATATCGTATTGTAATACACTAATACCGAATAAAAATATATATGTCTTGTTCACTTGTTCAGTATAATGTAGACAGTACTGGTTACAATCTTCATCGTATCTGTCCCGTCAAAGCTATTTTGTACATATATTTTTATTACCTATACATAATATATAGGTATAATATATTTTAACTGTCACCGACGTTTTTTGTTGTTGTTTTTTGTCGGTATTTGTGGGAGTTTTTTTATGTTACAATTATCTTCTCGTCATGATTCTGATGGTGTAATCTTATATTCGTATAAGTATATGTGAATTATACAATTCACATTATTAATTAATCTAAATTCAATCTAAATGTCGTCGTCATCATCACTTCCGTCGTCGTCATCGTCATCGTATGTTATGCATATAATATAAATATATGAACATAAGAATATGATATATTTGTAGTATTTCAGTATCACTACCATTGTCACAAACGACACGAACGAATAATATGATTAAGTTACATAATATTTTTGAATTTAATCGTCATCGTATAATATGATACATTTTGTAGCTATTGTATTTATGCGTAGCCTATGCATAATAAGTCATATAGTATTTTTATGATAGTAAAGTAAAAATTTCATTTTACAATCATTACTCATTAATCGTATTAAATGATATGTACATATAAATATTATATAATATTATAATATTAAAATATATATGTAACCTGTACCTGTATTCAACGAGTGTATAAATTATATTTTGATGTGAAGAAAGTGAGGGAGGGATATATTGGTTGTGGGTAGGTTATTTGGTGTAGTTGGTGTTGGTGCTGGTGGTGATTGTTAAAATATAGTGTACAAGTATAAAATATGTTAGTGTAATTGTACAATAGTGCTCATGGTTATACGTTTTTTATATACGTATACAGTGGATTAACGATAATAAGGCCCATATATTGTAACAACCTTTAATTTAATAATTAATTACAATTCGGTTAAAAACTCAAATGGTATTTCATATAAAATAAAACAAAATAAACACAATTTTCGTTTATCAACGAGTTTAAAAATAACTGACTTTCATGTTTTTATTTAAATAAAACTATGAATACCTACGTCAGCGTAATATTGTTTAATATTTTGTATTTAAGTTACATTTTTTATTTAATTAAATCGAATTCTTTTTTTTTTGATTTATTCCGTTGAAATTCCTATTATTGAAAATCCACTATATATGCATATTATATTTACAATATGTGAGTATAAAATACTGTGAAGTGCGTGCCGTACATAAAGTGGTATTTAATATAATATTAAGACTATACCTGTATTGTATAGTATATTCTGTATACATTTAGTAATTTATAAATCACGTATATGAGTGCACTCATCAGTCACCATGGTAGCAACTTTCCTCTTTGTGTATAATACGTATATATCGGGTCACTACTCATCTTTTAACTTTGACTACCACTCTATCACACATCTTAGGCTCTGTTATAAAACATTTTGTACACAACGATTGGGTTCCAAATTATACCCGATAATCATTAAGCAATAATCATAATATATATTTTATCGGTTTGACCCTCCTCTTAATTCTCGGCCACAACAACCGCTTCCCTCGCCCTTTTCGTTCTCTATCACTATAAATTATACTGCTGTATACCACACTTTGGTAGTCTACAAAATACTCAATACGGTTGTAGACACCACTTATATCCCCTCATGCTCTCTCACTATGTATATAATGTGCATTAAAATATTATACATTATTGTATATTGCAGCTATTTCTCTTATTTACAAGTTTTATTAATGAATACACGATAGATCGTGAATCGATGTAAGCTTACCTTGTTTCCAATCGATCCCGATTTTGAAGGTGAAGAAGATTGGGGCAACACTGGTGACAGGAATTGTGCATTCTGTTGACGGTTGCGCTGGTCAAGGTTGCTCAGCAGGCGGGTCTTAAAGTCGATCACCTGATTGATTTTCTGCAGATGCGTAAAAATAAACAAATAAAACGGTGCGATCAGTTTTCATTACAATTGTGTCAAGGAACGAATGGGAACTATGTAGTAGAGTGGAGCCTGTGTACGCTGCAAGAACGGTGCAGCTAGAAATTGTATAGGTCGAGAAGTGGTATTATATAATAAGTACCATGTTTTTATACGGAAATCTATGTTTTGTATCCGATAATTTTATACACAACTTAGTAATCAAATATTGCTGTATTATAATTTATAGTTTCAGTTAATGTGTGTTTTGGATATTTCGTCTTTATCTATCCACTAGCTACGTCGCTAATTTGAAGCATGCGCATGGGTATGATAGATAATATACTGTACCTGGAACAAAAAGTTGAGCAGCACCGCCTTGACGCCCAGAGCGGTGGCCGCCTTCACCGTCACTTTGGCCACCTTATGGACGGCTTTCAGTCCGACGAGACTGACGCCCAATGCCTTTGAGCCCAATCCAACAGCTTTGGCTCCGAACTTGGCCCCTGCCACCAGCTTGGCACCGGTGCCCAGCGCGACTTTGACCGGCAGAACGATGAGAGGCTTGAGTTTGAGCAACGTCCTTTTTTTCCTGACCAACACGGTCCTTCCGGAGGCCGATGCTGGTACATTAGAGTGAACGGCTGAAGCTCCTTGCCAACTGCTCGGCACTAATGGGGAAGCGGCAGCATCGGTCGATGCAGCGGACGACGCTGGACGTATGGCGGATGACCGAGCACTGGATGGCAAACTGGCGGCTACCACTACCAACAGCAGTAGAGTGGCCGTCAAGACGGAACACCGTCGAACCGATGTCTGTGAAGGTGTCATTTCGGTTGATTTCAAGGTATTTGGCAATTTGCTGTGTGGTTGATACAGCAGTAACCGACGGTGATGTTTAGCCGTTGGTCTATGAAACAGAAAAACCAAAAGTTATAGAAAAAAGACATTCGATAATAATATAACGATACATGTATGGTTTTATATGTAATGTAATGAAATTTAAGTTTAATTCGTTAACGAATAAGTCGTTCACGCATAAATGTAGTGTGGAATGCGCGTGAACAACTCGGATATCACTACACGTCATGTTTATAAACTGGAATAACCGAACTTATACGGCGAGCAGAAAAGTTCATACATCTTATTATTGTCGCCTGTGTTGTGTAATGTACCTGTTTGATTTTTTAATGTCACATCTAAAAAATGAACAAATATGCTTTCAACTTCATAGTTTGAACTTAAAAGTATATTTCTCTATGGGTTAAATGCAGTAGTTATATTCTATGAATATAAGTTAATCCTTCTGATTTAATAGTTACGTATAATATATTATTGTCTGTTTGAATGCGCGAGATCGTAGACGCGTGTTTACATCCTAGTCTAAGCGCTGTTGAGCGAAGAGCATAGTTTTCCCGCCACAATATTTTCCTACATATAAACTCCCTCTGTGGGTATAACAAACCAAATAAGAGGTAACAGTAATGGTGCAATTTTGTCATTAGCAATTGGGATTGATCATATTCTACATATTAATAAACGTGCAAATGTCGTCGATCCAACCTCGATGTGGGTTCAACGATTCGAATGGTTAACTGAACGATTGCACTCATCACGGGGAATGGCAACGTGTTATAACTTATGCATAATATAATATTATTTATTATTGTCATTAAAGTGACGGGCAGCATTATAAAATATATTGTAATATTAATATCTACTCGTTAACTCAAATCTTCGAGGTGCGCTGGCGTCCACAGCAGCCGCAATACGTGCTAATCATTGAATAATAATAATAATAATAATAATAAATAATACAATACATAAACGGGGTAATGCCGTAATATGTACTTATAAACCTGTAACTCAATTTCTGAATTACGCTATGTAACAAAATTGACACCTATATGTATTTGTAAATCAATGTTATTATCGTACCTACGTAATGTAGCGTCATTCATACCTATTAAAACCGATGGTGCTTCGTAGCAAATTAATACGTTTTTTGGTCCCAATTATCATAAAATATTACATTGATATTACGATATTTGTTTATCAATGACGAGTGACGACTCAATAAATTTCCCCACGACCCGTTTTAACGCCGCCGCATTGCGGTTTTTAACTCCGGGTCGAGCACCTCGAATTTATGATAGTTCTTAAATGCTTAGTATCCACTTGCAGAGGTTAAACAGGTAATAATAACGAAAAAACCATTATTGGTTTTAATAACGATATTACCTACATTGGAAAGCACGACAACGTTTGCGGTCTTGCGGTCTGTATAAAGCAGTCAAAGGGCGTGGTCGATGACAAACATACCCACAGCTACATGTGTACACACATGTGTATATTATCATATTGATATAATATAATGTGCATTGACTGAATTTTTTATTTTACGAGATTTTTATGAGGGCAAAACAACGAAAAATGTCGTAATGCGTTGAATTTTTTTTTTTTGCAAATTGCCACGGAAACGCCCGCGATAACGCCCCCTAGGGTGAAGTGCGCGCACACTTTCACTCGACAAACAAAATATACACCTGCAGCTGTATATATTATTATAGTATGCGCATCTAGCGCTTGATTACCAAGGCGGTCCACTATGTGCTGTATATTTTACACAATCATTGGCTCCCCATTAATATTTGGTATTTCGTTATAAAATTTGAAAAATATCATACATTTTCAGGTAAAAGTTCACCGCCCCGAATTGTTGCGCAAAACATCTGAAACGCTTAAAAAAAATTGTGTGACGAAATAAAAAAAAAATGTAGTTTGTATGCAGTATAACCTGTTTTTATCTTAATTATCATGTATCACACTATTCATATAATGCATATATATATATATATTGTATCTACTATATATATATTTGTATATTATTTTAATCACCAATTACTGCCTAGTGCATTATATATAAATACCTAATCATGAAAAATGAAGTTAATCGTATAATCATAAATCTACTTTCTTAGATCACCAATTATATACAATTAATAATTACTAATCAGTAGAGTATACAACTCAAACGATTATTATTCTTGCCATAGAACGTGCCATATTTTAAGTCTGTATAGGTAATTAATTACTGTAGCCTAAGGGTTTCAGGTATACAAGCTAATATTTTACAGTCAAGCTTATGCAACTGTAAGAAGAGTGATAATGCATTTTTTTTCAAAATCAAATATGATATCAAAATATTGTTTTTAAACACAATATCATAGTTTATCGTAAATCGACACATCGTACATGAATTGCAATGAAATGTTTTGAAAAGGCTAAAGGTTTAGTTTACAGTTTTATTTGATGCCATGTATGTATGGTATTTATTTGATTCGGTACTGAGAACGTCACATGAGTATAATATATAAAGCATAATTATAATGACTATATAAGTTATTAGTTATTATCTATTATTTATTATAATTATTAATATTATGCGGAGTTATTTACGGTTTGTGCACATAAAATAAATGTTTGCGACATGGCATTATAATAGTATTACATTCTTATACACGATGCTTTTTACCACAGAGACTGATTTTCGCCATATTATCATTATAAAATACAGTTATTAGCAATGTCAGCTGTTTCAGTGGATGCTGTGCATATATTTTGCTACCACACACAAACACAGGTCCGTGAAACGTGAATAGTGATCTGTCGAGGCATTTGAAGTTCGAACGGTCATATGTGACTACCTAATACCTATACTCTATAGGAGCAGAGTTTCAAATAAGCTTTTAGAATTGTGATTTATATTATGAAGTATTAAAATTGTTAGTAGTGTAATTAAAAAATTAGATAAAAATATAACATGTTAAAGTAGGTCGGATTTTATACTGCATCTAGGGGGATTTTAGAGTTCAAACTACAGAAAATCTGAATTTACACTAGATCGTACATCGTATAGAAGGTGCTTCATCTCTATGATTGTTCTACCAGTTAATTATAAGGTTATTGCCAATCTGCTTCATCGTTTATCGTTTATGTACCAATAATATTCCTAGTTGGTGAGACAACTTCCCAATGATAGATATGTCTGACAATTATTATACTTCTGATGAAAATTTTTTTTTAGAAATTGATCAGAATTTGATTGTAAGTTATCTTAGGAACGAAGATAATTTATATCGTTACACATTACATTACAACGTATTTTTTCAGAGCAGCATGTTCTGTATAACTAAGCTCCAAGTAGGTACACACTGTTTAAATAGGTAGAGTATATTTTCTAAAAAAAACCGCAGTGTATTGTACAATAACGGTGCACGAAATCGGTGGTACAATGGTAGCTATTAAATAATAATCAATAATGAATGTGTATTTTGCAAAGAACGAATAAGACGGATAATATTTGGAAATTCCGTGTGGTCGCCGTCGCGATCTGTCTGCAGTAAGGGACGGATAAAAAATAATAATGATCAACAATGTCGCAATATATTTTTTAATCCAGGATGAATGTACGTACGGCGACGGTGCGGCGGCGGTTTCGGAGCTGGTTTCACCTGGGGCGGTAAAAGGCGGCATTTCCCGTTCGCTAATCGTCGTATGCATTATATTATATTAATATTATGATATACATTTTAAGTTGCGCGATAAATACATTTGCTATATATATATTTTTTATTATTTATATCAATATAATATCATTACGTATATTTTTTCTATGTAGTAGTGTATTAGAGTAGGTGGCAGTTCGATAATATGATTCGCAGCTGATCTAGATCGTTGGCCAAGGTACTCTACAATCACCATGATTTCTTTTTCTCTCGCGCTTTAATAGAGGAATATACTATATTATATTAAAATAAGTATAATATAATCGTGTACATGACCAGGTCGTTGCACCGCTTACCATTATTACGAGTACATATGTACGAGTATGTACGAATGTGTTTTATATGTTGTAATTATTGTTGTATGTGTTTGTTGGTATGTAGATATCCCATTTAGATACTAGGCGAATTTCGCTTTCAACCGTTTTTTATATTATACTTTAGGTACAACTGAAATAACTGACTAGGTACCTTTTGTAATTAACCATAACTATATAAGAACTTTTGGTATGAACAATATTTTTAATTTTGTTTTTAAATTAAATTATTAATAAAACAAATATTAAATATTAATTAGAACACAATGTATTAAATAGTTCGTTAATTATACATTTATCAGTTTTCTCTGTTACACTATATATATATATAACCACGCTGGATTTTGGAGTACGTAAGAAAAGAACCACGGTTTCTCAGAGTCTATTCTCGTTGAAGACCTAAAATCATATCGAGTGGTCTAAGTTTAAACATTATAGTATGAGAATGTTTAATATTTTTTTATAATTTTAATATTTAACAGTGTTATTTTCAGTTCATTATTATATTATATTTATTTTATATGTGTAGGACTGCCTATCTATAAATTATAAATAAACGATTTATATATTTTAATTTTTATGATACTTATTAGAATTAAAATGTTTTATGTATTTTTAATACTTAAGATTAAATGACAGTAAAATTGATTATTTCTGAAAGAAAGAACAGCTCATGTTTGGGCTCGGCTCGTGTTAAGTTTCTGAGTCAATTTTGAGAAGAAAGTGGTAATTAGTATGTATGCGTATGAATGTAGTGTGAAAGAAATAATAGGGGGCTACAGCACATGCAAGCATATTTTAGTAAGTTTAGCCATCACTCGCTAAATTTAATTTTTTTTAAATTTTTTTCTTTAGAAATTCCTCATAAATATTTTGCCAATTGTATTGACTTCTATATATGAGGTTATTGCACATAGGCCTGAGGCCTCTATTATTATCAACCAAAATAAAATGGCAGCGTAAGAGTACGGTCAATGGCAAAGTATAGATCGTCCTTTTTCGCTGACATTTTAATTCCTTAAAGTGATAAAATGATATAATGAGGGTACTATTACAATAAGCTAGTATATTTGTGCAATGAACTAACCTATTTGATACAATTTTTTAATTGAGTTTGAAATTGTAATGAAGTTTATTTGAAAACGACTTCCTTTACATGTTTAAGATAACATTATTCGACCAGTACCAGTTGTCTATTACTTACGCATACATTTTCGCTCAGAATAATCCAGTTTATTTCATTAATTTCAACATTAAACTTTAAATTTTAAAGTATATTAAATATTTTTGAATTTAAAAGGAGGGATATTATAAAGGGCTCATCTAGACTTATTTTGATATTTAAATTTTGATATATTATGTTATATTATTGTACATTTTACAAAATCATACTCTAAACATTTCATTAAAATTAAAATGTTTAAAACATCTGGTATACAATAATGTAAAATAGACTATTCTGAAAGTACAATTTGGTTAGATTTGGTTAGGTGTGTTTGTGAAATAGAAACTACACATATACGGGTACCTAAGTATAACGTAGTTCTAATTTTTTTTCGATATGATCAGTTAAATACTTAACTTTTACAAAGTTTTTAATATTTAACATTTTAAATTACAATTTTTAAGGGCATTTTTAAATTACAAGCTCAAATTCAAAAAAGTGGAACATTTGTTTTCTAGTAAAACGTCATATATAAACTTAATCAATTTTTTTCAGAAGTTAAATCAGATTACTAGAATAGTCTATAATGTGACATTAATTGACATAAAATAAGTTTATTTTCGCCAATATACTATTTTCTTAAATAATAAATGCACAGTATTTGAAAATAATATTTTATGAACTCTTGTTTTGGTCCTTTAACTGTAATAATTACAGTATAATTTTATACTGATATTAGTACTCGGGTATAGTGACTCCGATGACGGGTACCGCCTTTAGCATACAGAATGAACACAAATCAGCTGAAAATACCAAAAATGAATAACCTCGAAGTGCATAAAATATGTTTTATTAAGAAAAAATACAAAACAATTGTATATTAATATTTCCTGTAAACAACGTAAGCATGAAATCTCAAAGTCTTAACACCAACTTAGCTCCCAAATTTAAAGAGGATACCTAATCTCTTCGAGATAACTCTATATCATTTTTGTAAAATATAATCTATCTAAAAACTTATAACAGCATAAGTAATATATTATAAATTATAATAATAGTAATATAGTATTTAAGAAATCGTGAAATGCTATAACATCTTAATTGAACAATATAGGTAACAAAAAGGATATGACGTTAGGTTATCGTCTGCACATTTGGTAGAAGCAAATAATCCTACATATATCAACCGAGATTTAACCTAACACCAAGATTTCGATTTTGTTATACATGACAGAAATCCAGTAAATGGATTCAGTATGTAGATACACGGTTATACACTTATATCAATACATCATATTATAACTAACAAGTTCTCTTGATGTACATCGGTGACATTTGCAAACTGTGCTCACGTCGGTCAAGGACGGGCAGTACAGCAACACCATCGCCGCGGGCCGACCAGCGTCGTAAAGTCGGGTTCACACTACACCGTGTTGTGAGTGTTCCGTATAATATTTAATATACGTAGGTAAGCAAATATTGGTAACACGTTACCTATACAATTTGAATGTATAATACAACTTTACATGACACGGTATAATGAGAACCCGGCTTGAAACGATCGAACGACCGCGACCATGGTACTATCTCGTAATATGCGCTTTAATTACATCGTTGTGCACGGCGATTACATTCTCATTTCGCGGGCATAATATATTGTTCAGCGACGACGATCACTGGCGCATCCGTTTAAATAGTGGGTACCCATGTTTTATTCTTATGTTGTCTCTTACGCGTGAAATTACGTAAACTGGACACGAAACAACAATAAACGTGGTAATAATATTACATAGTTATTGATAGTGCCAGCGGCAAAATGATGCCACCGTGGTTGTCCGGTTTTCACTCTCGTCATCGCGTCGTTCCCCCTGTCTACTTCACACCCGCCCATCACTATTCTCGTACCATATAATTTCATATTATTATACGCATTCTATGATGTGTCCTTCCGTCTCTCTAGCTTCCCCCCTCTCTCCCCCTCGTACTCTCTCGGCGCTTATGTCTGATCGTCGCAGTGTTTTTGACACGCGGAAATCATCATTTTTCAGAATTATACATACGATACTCGGTAGGCACTAATATACGCGACACGCGTGTACTAAAATTATTATGCACACCAGCTAATTATTATAATATATCTTACTGTATATATTTTTTAAATTTCCGAATAATATTTTTAAGTACTTAACTAAACATTTTTCTCACTAAGAGTTTATTCTCAAAGAAACATTCAATTGTATATATTATTATAACTAATAAGTAGAATGTTCAAAAAATACGAAAATTAATGATTTTAACTATATTTTTTGGCTGTCCATTCTATGCTAGCAGAGTAAATTCGAGTAGTTTTTGTTTAGCATAAAATCAGTTGTTAGTTATTACTTTATTAGCTCTATCCAAGTGTCCAACGGCAACACCACTCTTCTCAAGTCACAAACTGTTCAAATTTGTTTAACACAAACCTCAAAATGTTACATTTCCTCAATAAGGTATTGTTAATGTATCTACTCCTGGGTGTAATTCTTTTTTCGTATTAACTGTCCTAACTTTAATCCAACCTAATACAAGCTTTTGTACTTGCAGTAAACATCGTAAAAAACCGCATTATGATGATCTGTATACAATTGGTCGTAGAATAGAGAAAAACACAAACACGAGATAGTTAGGTACCTACATACAATACATACATCATTAACGTCGACCCACGTGACGCTACAATAACGACGCTGCGTGTTGTTAAGTTCTCCGCGGGACGTAGAATTCGGTGGCCGACCATTTCCTGCTTAATGGTACCATATTATATACGCTAGTAAGTGCTTGTATAATGTCGTGTATTTTTCTAGAAATTTCATATTCACATTTATGATGAAACATTTGTATTGTATATGAACGGTTTAATGAAAACAAATAGTACTATATACTATGGAGTGGGGACATACGGTGTTAGTGTGTCATATGCGAGATTATGTTACATACCCATAACACCCCATTTTACAACCCACTGCAGTCAGGTAATAATAAAAAAATATAAATATCTAATATGTGTTATAAAAGCATGTGTTTAAAATAAAAGAGTGAAACGACGCGGGCCGTGGCTGCCGGAGCGGTGAAAGTCGTCGGCATTATAATAACGTATGGGTAGCGTATACCTACGTATAGTCGTCATCGTCGTTCCAGCAACGGAAACCGACTCAGAGAGTGGAGTGTACTCGGGCGAACGGTACCGGTCCTGTGGCCCGGTTATTAAATAATGATAATAAATGTATTACGATTACTGCACACGTTATGTGTATTTTTTCGCTGAAAAGAAATTATGCAACAACGGTCGACGGCGACAATCAACGGTACGGCGGAATGACTTATATTAAAAAATAAAGCTATGAATATACAAAATAAATAAATACGAACACGTCATGATGTCAGAGCAATTGGCACCGGGAAAACAGCAATGACGGTTATAAAAAATGTATTAAAAGTGAAAGACGAAAAAATCAAAAAACCGGACACCCGATGTGTCAGCTGAGCACCGTCATTTCTGTGCATTATTTACAATAATAATGCACAGACGCAAAAAAACACCTTGATCTCGGAAACAAGTTTCCACTCTTTTCTTACATATTTACATAATAGTGGACTGTATACTTTAATACATTACAATTATTATGTCATATTACGTATTATCGTATGACATTATTTAAACCAAAATCAAGTGGACACAAATATACGTTTTTGATTTTTGAAACGAACTTTAGTTTATAGCTTAATCAACAATGATCAACACCAATTTCTAGCGTTTTTTTTAAAGATATTGGGAATTTAAAAAAAATTAAATCTTGAAATATCGCCTAAATATCATGTCTGATGTGTTGTATAGTCCAAATTAACTAATGTAGCTAGAAGCTTTTTGAACTTTTGACCGTAAGCAAGGTTAGGTTTGGTGTTCGTCATAACGAGTTAGTATAGGACTTAGAGAGTGTCAACGTCACCCGAATGCCATAAATTATAAGATATATCGGGTACGTATCCTTAATTAGAATCACGTAACGGAGAATGAAAAAAAAACTGTTTCACGCCACAACGTGTTTATTACGCGTGTGGTCTTCTTATACACGCGTGTGTGCACTGTTTTATTACGTACCTAGGTACGCTGTCTCGTCGAACGAGTTGTTATATTATTCGCGCGTCCGTGGTTGTACGCTATATTGTTTTTATTGCTGGGACTTTAACGGGAAACCAAACGGGTTTTTTCAAACTTTTATTACCTATACATTAATATTATCGTACAATTTAAAATACACACTACCGGACGAGCAGGAAGTATAGTCGGGAAATAAATCACGAGAGTTGCACGACCGATTATTATCTCGGATTTCGGATCTTATAATTATGTAAACACGCTTGACTCATTTAATATATCCACTCGACTTTACGTAACCAAAACAATCGAAAATTTGTATGCACTACTCGATCGATAATATTACAATAATATATTTTGCATATAATATATAAATATTTAAATCACACTTATCGTCTATTTTGATAATTTGCATTTATACAAATAAATATAAAGTCTAACGCCGTGTCCTACGTGAATGCAGGAGTGCGATTTCTATTGTAACCATGCTGTTTCGCCGTAGTGCGATACGTCCGATGCAACGAAATACAAACTGTTTTGTTTTTCGTTGCATTTGTCGAATTCACGTAGGACATGGGGTAATATACTTTCGTGTGCTTTATGCACTTCCACACTTTCACAGGTAGGTAATAGGTATACACTCGAAACACTATACTATGGTTATGAATGATGATAATAATTATAAAGTATACCTTTTGTCAGCCGAGCGTTTGTGTTTTCCGGCGCGACTCCGCCGACACTTGCAGTTGATCGCGAGTGAAGTGCAGTCGCGATGACCGCGTTTCGTCGGGTTTCCCTCGTGTTATACCGGCCGCGCTGAACCTTCTTATCGACGACGACTGCAGATGCACCTCTTTACCAGTAGCGTTGCAGCTGTATATTATGTACGAAATTATGTTTGATAATAATATAATAAACAATAGTAATATTAATATTATTATTATCTTTGCGCATACAAACACGCCACACTCACACACGCACACGACAGATATACGACGTCCCAACAGCAGCAGCGGTGCCGGCGCTTATTATATACGCGTATTTCGTACTTATTTCTATATAAGCATACGAGAACGTGTGTGCGGGCGTGCGAGCGAGCGCTTATTGAAAAAAATTGTGTGACTGATCTGCCGGACGCGGGCGAGTGACTGTAGCGGACGATCGGTGGTTGGCCGCGTGTGATGTACACTGTGAATGTGCGGGCGAAGTGAGTGCGCGTGAGCGGGGCTGCGACCGGTGCGAGAAGAAAAAAAATGAAAGTAGTATAATATTATTATTATTATTATCATTATATATAGTAACATGCCGTAGAAGTAAGTATTATATGTAATATTATATACATGCAGTTATATTATTATATACAATAATATATATAGTAATAATGTTATGTGCTATATAATACTTAATACCAACCGGCGCTCACGCGTTTATGTAGCTTTTAATAGTTTTCCTATTCCCGGTGTTTGCAAATATTGATTGCAGTGCAGTCGGTGCATAATTTGAATTAGTGCAGAGACTATACAGTTAAAGTAGGCAGAAAGCACGCAACTCGATACGTGGGAGTGTATGCATATTATGTATTTATTCACATTACACGTGTCTTATGTGAAAATAATAATTATTTATTCATTTATTTATTTATTTCGTAAGTATATTTTATGAAACAACTTATAACATTATAAAATACTCTATGTTTGTTTAATTTTTAAGGATTATTTGGATATATTCGTTTTAAATTAATTTCAAACTATCAATAACTCTATATAGGCATATTAGATTTTGAGCGTGGCGATGAATGTACTGATCTTGATGACATGATGCGTGTTTTTTTGTGTAGGTAGACACTTTTTCTAGTAAAAATAAATGCTTTGATCATTAAACTTCGATGCAGTAATTTCTGATAGCAAATTGGATCAAGTTGGTATTTTCTTTTTACTTCAAAATTGAATGTTTTCAAAAGCAACAAGAAAAACAAACAGGTTTTCGACTAAATCAATTTTGGTTTCTGTTGTACCTAACTCTAAAAAAAAAATACGTCAGATATATGGAATTTTCACGGATGTTTTTATCTACATTTTCTATACACCATAAAATTTTCAAAATATTTTGACTCATGTTGAACTATTTATAGGCATATAAAATTTTCATATCATGTCGATAAAAAAAATTTTACTCGGTTTTTATGAGTGTTTGAATTTAGAATTTTGAAAAATTCGTAAATATCAAGACAAAATTACAAACTATTTTGAGTTGGAAATTTTTAAGATATTTTGTTTTTATATATCTAAGATTTTATAATTTAATACAAGATTCCTTATAAGTTGTTTTACCTTTGTCAAAAGAAAAAAATTCTAAGCTAAATTAGAATGAGCATTTGAAGTTGAAATGTTTAGAACATTGGATATTTATTGGATTTCACATGTAAAAATTTTCTTATTCTGTTCTAATTCAAAAACGTATAATTGTAGATACTTTAAATTTACACCACATGTTTATTTTATCAATTCATATAATTGAACTAGTTTTTTAAGTTTTAAAAATCTCAAATGTTGAGTAAAAAGCTTGACAATTTAATACAAGGTTCCCGACATACCTTCACAAGATCAGTTGAAAAATGATAAGAATACATAGGCACGATTTTGTTATATAAGCATTTCAAGTTCAAATTTGAACCAAATTACATATTAATAATTAACCAAGAATATGATTTAAATTATTTTGTCGTATTTAAAAATATTATTCGTGGGTACCTACTTGAAACTTTTAGATTATATAATTATATTTTATACACACAATATGACTTTTCAAATGTAATTTTTTTTTGGTAAAAATGAATTTAACTTACTGTAGTACTATTGCTTAATTGTAAAATAAATAACTTTAATCTCAATAATGTCATCAAATTTGCAAAATGATTAAGTAATATTGTATAGGCTAACAGCGGTCTTCTCTCAGAATTTTAAAGTTTATATAACATTGGATATTCACTCGATTTCTTATGTAGAGATTTCATTATTTTATTGTAATTCAAAAACGAATAGCAGTAGGTAGGTACTATAAATTTACACCATATGTTTATTTTTTCAATTCATATACTTGATAACATTTTCATAATATTTTGACCCATTTCTGCTGTTTATAGAAATTTTCAATTTTCATTATATTAGTTTTTTTCCATGGATTTCAATAAAATATTATTTGTTGGGTCAAAAAACTTGAAAATGTAATACAAGACTCCTGATATATTGTTACAATAACAGTTTTTACAAACATTTTAAGTTCAAATTTGGACAAATTACACAAATTAACACAAAAAATAACGTTTTGTAATTTTGTTGTAATTCGGTTCCAAAACAGCCCAATTGAATACAGGTATATTTAATAATTGTCCGCATCACTGATAATTTAAGAATAATATTTCAACTTACCGGCTATAGTATTAATAATAAGTAATAACAATAAAAAAATATCCTAGACTGACATAACGTTTCCTTTCGGAATCGTTTTCGTATACAATGACATGATATCAATGAACTAAAATTTAATACCATCCATTATAGCGACCTCCTAGACACCTAATATACAGCAGAGCTACATTCACTTACCCGATTTTTTGCGGTTCAGATTTTGAAACATTTATCAAATTGAAATTTAAAATGTAAAAATTATTTTATACCTAGTTAAATATTTATAAAATGTTAAACTTTTATAACTGAAGATCAAAAATTTAAAAAAAGTGGCACACTACTACAATTAACTACTAATTCTGTAACTAAAAAATCTAAATAATATAAGTTTTTTATGGTTATCTTATGAACAAATTTGGACAAAATTACATATTAAATAACCAAGCCCAATGATATAAGTTATTTTGTTGTAATTTAAAAATATTATTCGTGGGTACCTATTTGAAACTTTTAGAGTATATTATTATATTTTATATACACAATGACATTTCAAATGTAATTTTTTTTGACAAAAATGAATTGAACCTACTATAGGGTGTCTCAGTAGAAACGCACATTTTAAAAACGACTGGATTTTTTTGTTTTTGGGTTTGGGTTTTCGGCAGTGCTCCAACGTTTTTCTTGTCTTGTAACATCTCCCATTTGTCATTCCAAAGCAGTTTTTGGCATTCGTCGTCATGGAGAGATCCACAGTTGAACAATACGCAATAATAATCACACTGTCTTGCACTATGGCTACGTTTGCTAGCGATCAAATGTTCCTCTGATTTTTGGATTTCTTGTCCACAACGTACTGAGCCTGTTTTTTCGAATTTTTCTAACAAACGAGTTAAGTCACTCGCGATGCGCATTGTTTGGAGCTTTCGCAACTTTTCTTCGAGTCACTCTCCTCGCTTGTAATGCATTCTCACTATTGTAAGCGTTGTTCAACTGTGAACCTCTCCATGACAACGAATGCCAAAAACTGCTTTGGGATGACAAATGGGAGATGTTATAAGACAAGAAAAACATTGGAACACAGCCGAAAACCCAAAAACAAAAAAATCTCGTCGTTATTAAAATGTGCGTTTTGACTGGGACACCCTATATATAGTACTATTATTTCATAGTGAAATAAATAACTTTAATCACAATAATGTCATAAAATATACTAAATTACTAAGAAATATTACAGGCTAACAGACCGTCTTCGCTCAGAAACATTTTTCGTATACAATGATTTTATTGAATTCAAATTTAACACCATCCATTACAGTGACCCACTTGTAACCTACTGTACAGCAGAGTGACAACCACTTACCAGCTTTTTTACTTTTAATCTTTCAAAGTACCAATTACATTCACTGTCCTACCAGTAAGATGCTGAAATAAAAAATCGATGCACTTTACTGCTTAAATGATGACAGACAAAAAAACCACATAATGTTAAGTCAATACATTCATCTATCCTCTTAGAGTATAATAATTATCAAAATGTGTTAACATTTTAATATTACCTATCATTAAAATAATTTTTGGTTAACTTTATTAGTTTTTTTCTATACATAAAGATAAAAAAATTTCGTTAGGTTAAAAAGCTTAAAAATGTAATACAAGATTCCTTATAAATCATTATTATAGCTATTTAAAAATATTCAAGGTACATAGATATGTTTTTTTTAATAAATATTTTTACTTAAAATGTCGACAAAATTCGTCATAATTTAAATATTATTTTGTAGCTAAAAAAATGGTTAAAACATTCACAATTTTTAATTTGTATAGTTAAGGATTGGAAATTTAATACAAGGTTCTTCATAAGTTGACCATATTGTAAAAAAAAATCATTGACAATATTAGGATAATAGTAATGCAAATGCAACGTTTAAAAATTCATTCAACCTACTTATTATCACTAATAGCAATATTAATTTAATGTATTTTACTAGTGGCTGCCATAGTCTAAGCTCGGAATCATTTTTCACATACAGTGACTGTGGCCCACTCGACACCTACTGTTCATTTTTTTATTTAAAGGGGTTACTACAATTTAAAAACTGAAATATGCAACAGCAAAATTTGAAAATATAAATTATTATACTGATGGTTTTAACCATAATGAACAATCAAACATTTGTTATTGAAAGATAACAAAAATAATAGCACATTGTATAATTATTACTAACTATTACATACTAACATTATTAGTTATCAATAAAACACCTTAAAATAAACATGTTTTTAATCTTTTTAGGTGTTTAGTAGTGTGAGCTGTGATGATCCAGGGGTCTAAGATAGTAGCCTGGTATCCCTATAATAGACCAAAAGGAAAAGAGTGAATTAAAAAGAGCATGAACAAAATGAGCTTATCAAAATATGATCGAAAATCGATCACTTACGATTTTCTTATTATTTTATATTGGCTATGTACCTACTAATTATGTGAAACTACAATGAAATATTTCAGAATTTAAAAAGTCTGCGATAACGATTCGATAATATTACGTTTAGTTAATGATATTTATTGTTCTATAGTTTTCGTACCTAGATTGAATATGTAATTTTAGTCGGTCGACAGTCTCCTTATATTATATACCTACAGACTACTATTTAACAACTTCAATATTTAAAAGGTATTGGGTAAAATTAATTGTCCATTATAAGTGTGATAAATAGTATTTATTTTTTTTAAATTATATTTTATACACATATAAATGTAGTAATTCAATATTCATATTATATTTTTCTATATAATTTCGAAAATATTTTTATTCACTGACTATCGTTTACGGATTTTGCGTTCTTCGATCTTTTTTCGTAGACCCCTGTAGCCTATGTAGCATCTGCATAAATGTACATAATTCATACATATATGATATATGTGTATTGTGTATAGGTGAGTACTGAGTATTATAAGAAAGACATGTAGAAATACAAAACTCTACCTGCAGTGGCTGATTAAATGCTATGTGATTTATTTAATTATATGACTCAAGTAGCAACTATTGGAACTTCAGGTTGTCATATTATATTTTATTGATCCTTGAAGTATAGGGTCACGGAACTCAAAGAAAACATTCAGTATTTTCTACGACAAATATAATATATTTGTTTTAATATCAATAATACATAATAATATAAAATATCATATTATAATAGGTACTCTTATTAGGAAGAAAAAAACTAAGGAGTCCATAAGACCACCTTAATCTACCGTTATCAATGTTTTATTGGTAGGGATTATAAATAAAAACATCGTCATCAAGCACCATTATCAACATAGTTACAGTGTAGTAGAAAATAGTAATAAATAGAATACACTTGTAAATGTATATATTTTGACAGGACTTGATTGATTCGACCAGCTGGTTATGCACTACCTATAAAATTATCATAGATTACCTACCTACATATTATTTTATAGAAGTTGTAACAAATATAAAAATATATATTTAGAGCCAATATTTTATTTGAAAAAGCACAGAAATATATGCAAAAATATAGTACCTATATATATGTTAAATCGGTATAAATATCAGATCTCTATTACTATTATATCCTCAATAAAAATAAAAATGGTAAAAAGTGATGTAAATTTTAGTAATTTCATTAGATTTTTTCTACGACTTTCGTTTTTTCTCCAAAGTAATTTATAGAGATAGAGTATATGAAACTATATGAGTACTCCTGCTGAAAAAAACTGATCACATAATAGAATATAAAATATCAACCAACTTCGCCCAGTTAAAAAAAATAAAAACAGTATTCATTTTACTGCCAATATTATTTTCTTAGCGTTTATGTAAGATGTGACACAAGTGATACAGTGATGTTGATCTTATTACAATGTATTTTTGTTATAGCTACGACTGATTTAGACATTTAAATTATAAGAAATTATTATTATTTAGGTTTCTGTTTTACTTAAATAATAAAATCGATTGAGAATAATTTTTATTTTTAGATGGTTATTATTAAGTATACATTTAGGTGGCGAGATATATTATCCATTTAAACACCCATCCATACACAGGTACAAATTACATCCGTGTAGTATGTAACTATTTAAAGTTAATGTATTTTATTGATTATAGACTTGATGGTGGCAATAGAGTAAAAAAATCTTGAAAAATCACGAAATTATTTATAATGAGATAAAAACACTTGGTCCCTATGAAGTATCTACACACGAAAACATTATTATATTATTGGCGGGCGGCGGCGGCAGAGAGAGTTGCGTTATAAAGTAATATAGAGTGAGTGTATAAACGATTTGCGTTAAGTCTAATGTGTGTGTGTCGTAACAACTGGTCAACCGGGTATTACGACACCGGCGACGCACTCACTCACTGTTGTAGCACTCCCGCCCAGGCTACTCTCACTGGTCACCTCTGTCGATTCAAAGTGTTAAATCAATGTATCGGGTATAATAATATCATAATCATCAAACTATAACTAGATGTATTGGTAAGACATAAATGATACATACTACATTTAACGTTATGAGTAAATTAACTATTTTATAATATAGATGTATAATAAATATGTAATTAACTACCTTGTAATATGATATACATTATCAAATTCAATAATCGCTATTCCGCATTTTCTACCACTATTTAATACGTAGCGTAATACATAAAATAACGTATTGCACGAGCTTATACAACCGTAATGTATGTTATAATGCAATATTACAACTGCATCATGATCTGCAGTTATAATTATAGACTGGTATGTAGGTACTTGTTAAAAATACTTTTGAAATGCATTTAAAAAAGGTGTATGAATACTAGAGTTAAAAAGTATTATATAGATACTTTAGGTACTTTACTTAATATATAAAAAAATATTACAAAATCTTTTAACCTAACCTATGAGAGCTCTTCAAATCTAAAATTGGTTATAGTAATTTTTAATTTCGCATATTAATATTTTATTGGATGATTAAATATTTTATCAACCAAATGGAGATAAATGCTTTTCATGAAATTAGAAAGAAAATACATTTCTCTTTCATAATATTTAAACATTCCAGTATAGGTACTATACTACTATTATTAAACTAAAGATTTCAAGAGAATAGAATTAATAATAAATCATACTCAAATCGTTAAATTTTAGACATTTTGTTATAATATTCAATACATTACTATAGTCTATATCAGTACATAATATATACATAAATATATTTGTAAATATATTATTGCATAAATACATTCGAGTGTGATATTGTTAATACCTTATGAAAAACTCCATAAAGTTATGAAAAAGTGAAAAACAGAAACAATATCATTTAAATTTAAAAAAAAATTGGTTAAAAAAAAAGTTCGAAAACCATAATTATACAATTAGTGTAAAAACACCATTCTTAACTTCTAAAGCACTTAGGTAACCAATAATTCCCTATCAAATAATTGTAAACCCGTTGTGAGACGAGATACATAACCCAATTTCAATAAATTGTATCAAATTCGTTCAACATTATTATTCACTATTGACATAATTAAATTTGTTGAGTCATTATTAGGTAATTATATATAAAACACAATTTAAAATTAATTAGTTTAATATGAATTATTTTTGATGAAATATTATGTTCTTGGAACATATTTTATATTAGTGAACGCAAAATACTTTTAACAAAACATTTTAATTAATTTAATTAAATTAACTTACACAGACTACATAAAACGATAAAACTCAACTAAAATTAAATCATATATGTTATGATTATTTATAGTATACATGGATATAATTGTATTTTTGATTAAAACTTAAATAATTGTTAACATTTTAAAATTCATAATATTAGGTTCTTACTTCTTAATTGTAGAGGTTGACCTGTAAACAAAACCACTGAAACAGGGTTTTCATTTGTTCACAATGAATAGTGAACAGTGCATAACTGCATAAGCAATAATATTTTATCATCATTTTTAATATTTGTGGGTCACCATGACAGTATGTAGACTCTCAGAACACTTCTTTCACCAGAAAAAAAGTTATTTATGGACATGATTAGAAAAAAAAACTGTATGCCATTTAAAATCTCGTTATTATTCATCCTTATTACGTAAACATTATAATGGTCTGCCAATTTTAATATTATGATTCTTATGTAGAAAGATGTATTGCTTATACATAATATGCGTATATTAGGTTTAGTAGGTATCCAAAAATCCTCTTGCCAATTGTGCAAATAAGCTATATAGATAAATATAGACTTGCACAGCCAAATATTGCGTTAGAAGTAAAATGATTTGCCTCTTTCACCACCATGTACCTATATGTAATATTACAAGTTTGTAATACATAAATGTACATTAGACGTGTCCTGACATTTACGTCAATTGTTGATAGTTGCTATACTATACCAAAACTACCTGAAAAAAATGTGTCCTCTTCTCGGTCAAAAACAAGTTTGTTTGAAAACAAGCATGCATTAATCCTAAAAAAACATAATAATATATTTGAGTAATAATTTAGGCTTAAAGAACAAAGAAGAAAAATTTACTCGACGTCTCTACTTAATATAGTATTATGTACATTATACAAAATGATTATTATCATTTTTATTTATTATTTTTTCTACTATGGTGCAACATCTCATAACCGTTATTTTTTTCATATATTAAGAAACAATTTAGTACCATTTTCCTTCTATGTTTCACCCTAATTTCAGGCACTTGAGTTTGTATTTTAAAATATAAATAGTGCAATGAGTATACTGAACCAAACAGAATAGTATGTACTTTTTATAGGCGATAATGACATCATATATACAAGACCACTTACTCAATTGGTTGATACAAATGTTACTATGTTAAAGTGATTAGTTTTGTATAGATTTTATCAATTCAAGATCATTTCAAACGTATATAGTTTTGTAGTAATACACTAATATATGTGAGTCATAGATAAAATAGACGGACGGTGCAAGACTGCCAAGCGAGGGACATGTATATATTAATAAGTACGATATTCAAAGGTTGGGCAAGTGGGTACCACTCTGTTGTAGGTATTCATTAGTTATTGTGGAGTCACTGTAATGGATGTGTTAAATTTGAATTCAATAATATAAAATCATTTTAGGCATACAAAAAAACATTTTGAGCGAAGACGGTCTGTCATCTGTTTTATGATACCAATTATTGCTAATTAAAGTAATTCATTTTATTAATAGATATTAGTAATACAGTAGGTTGAATTAATTTTTGCCCAAAATATTGTATATGAAAAAGTCGTCGTAATATAAGTAACTCATGAATAAGTTTTTAAAATTACAACAAAATAACTAAAATAGTTATTGTTTGCGTAAATATCTAATTTCGTCCAAATTTGAACTATAATTGCTTATAAAAAATAATATAGTGCATACGTATTTTTGATAGTTTTGTACTGCTATTACTAACTAAACGACTTATATGGTACTTGTTATTACATTTTCGAGCATTTTGACTCGACGTATAACATTTATTGATTTTATAGAAAACTAAAAATTTCAAATATCTATAAATAACTTAAAATGAGTCGAAATACTTGTGAAGTTAAAAATTATATCATATACATAAAATAATAAAATAATAATTTGGTGAAAATGTTAAGTATCTTATTCGCTTTTGATTTAACATAATAAGAAATTCGTTTGATGAGAATTCGTTGATTTACTAATGAATATCCAATGCCAAAAAATTAAAAATAATAACGCTCATAAAAAAATAATTTAACACTGTAAACTATTTGTTTATGTTCAATGTAAGAATACTTATGAGGGAAATTTTGTATACATTTTCAAGTCTTAGATATGAATAGAATAATTTTATGCATTTTTAATCCAAAATAAATTGTAAATTGTCGAGTTTTCGACGGATTTGATCAAAATGTAACTTCAGATACTCATAAAAATATATTGTGGATTTAAACTCTATCATTTTTTTATTTCCACTATCAGCTACTTACGAGGGATTTTGTATTCAATTTAAAAAAATATTATATCGACAATAATTTTAAAAAAAGTATTATGAACTGACATTTTCTTATGCCTATGAATATCTCAAAAAGAGTCAAAATATTATAAACATTTTATGGCATATACGAGTAGATCATTTTATTATAAACGTTCGGTGAAAATTTAAAGTATTTATCGTTATTTGCTTTTGAGTTAAATACACAATCTCCGTTAACTTAATTTTTTTGTCCGATGCTTTTGACCCACCAAAGTACCCACTAGATTTACTTTCCTACCAGAAAATATGCTAAAGTAGACTCTAAAATATAGCGATTTATAATATAATAACGAAAAATAGTTGTTTACTTAAAAATTATCTTAAGAATAAAAATCGAGTCATCTTACTTGATAGTTTAGTGTTTTGGAACCCGCATGTGGCCCTCATTGTAATTGTGTGTGGTTCGCGAGTTAAATTAATAATTCGTAAAAGAATTACGAACTAAAACTGGGAAATTATAAATTGGGAACTGGAGATTAAAACGTTGTTTTTTGTACTTTTGCAGTCATTGTAGATCCTTTGTTAAATAAATAAACCTAGCAGTTATGAACTTAAATAAACTAAATTTGATATGGCTATACATTTTATATTTTTGTTTAAAACAAAAAAAAAATAAGATAATATTATACTCGAACTGTAGTCCACGAAAAATATCAAATTCATTTTTTGGCCCTAAACATGAAAAAGGTTGATGGCGCTTGGTTTATACCAATAGTACGTATAGTTACATATGGTTACCCAGCAGCAAGTAACAACCATGGATCTGCATGCCATGGTTTACTTTACAGATTATTATTTAAATGTACGGAGTAAGTCATATCGACACAGGCTCCGATGTGATACATCTGGAGAAGATTACGGTCACGAATATTAGGTACATATTATGCAATAGCATATATTATGCCGCCGTCGAACATTAAAATTGATGACAACGTTTGTTCTAAAAAAAAACAAAAAAATGACAATCATTATCATTAGTCATTACCCTTACAGTTGTTACTGTTATTAGCATTATTATTGTTATTTTTATTGTAATTTATGTTTATTAACGGCATTTGCGAAATTTACGTAACATTGCAGTTTACACACACGGCTGGTGCCGTCTCGGTAAAAGTTATATAGGTACCTTCTCTTCGTTGTATAGCCACAGTCGTAATAATATTATTTGTGTACTTATTGTCCTATTGTGTACATAATAATATTAAATGATTAATGTATTTGTATAATATGATTATAGTGTGCGTGTGTGTGTGTGTGTGTGTGTGTGTGTGTGTGTGTGTGTGTGTGTGTGTGTGTGTGTGTGTGTGTGTGTGTGTTTACATTTTTATAAACAATGTGCTTGTTTAGAATTTAATATTAACTAGATAACTAGTACTATGTATGATGATACAGTATATAGTATATATAGTATATTATACTTCCGCTAATATCATATCTCAACAAACACTAAACGTTCAATGATAATGCTCTAAATATTCCAACTATTCTATGAATAATCTGAACAACTAATTCATATTCTTAACGAGATTCATAGGCTTATTTAAAATATAATATTCTTTTCGTAATTTATTCAATATCCTTATTTACTTATCCTTTTAAAAACAAACTACACTAATATTCTTCTAAAGAATTATTCATTATATATTATTAATATAAGATTATTTTTTGAATATTCTATGCACATAGATAAACATATATTGTCCATTGTAAAATATTCTATACTAGTTATAATAATGGTTACCTACATAATATCATTATACATTAAACTTTTAATAATAATATATTATTATTATTCACACAATACATTAAGTCTAATTACTTATTAGTTATTATAGTATTCGCTTATCAATGGTATATATTATTTCAGTCATTGCTGCCGCTTTAGCCATTTTATGGCCATATCTAGCATATTAAGAAACCCTTCTAGCATTCTAGCCACAAAACATTCTAGCTTATTTTTCATTTAAACTTGGCTTTTTGCAGCCATTAAAACATTAAAATAATATTATTTTATTTTATCATACATTAATCAGATTTTTTTCCAATAAGTAATAATAATTATGAATAAATATATTTTATGTAGAGATATAGATAATTATCTAGATTGCTAACTTCCATACATTGACAAGCAGACCGGGTGATGCCACTTTTTCCACCCATAGATTGTGGGCTATTGTATTTTATCAAGTCCTTCTAATGATAAATTATGTTCGTCCACAGACTAAGATTAATAGGACTGGAAACGAACCTTTATCATTTGAACAAGATCTGTTACGGAAAGTTAATGAACGATTGTGGTGCTTTCTATTAGTTTTATATTACGAATTGAGTAAGTCACTGGATACAATTTATAAAACTGATGAAAAAAGACTAATTCAAAATATGTATTTTGTACTATTAAATAAATAAAATGATAAAATATATTATATATTTATTATGCTTATCTTTTTAGCGGGCTTCAGCATCTAACTTTATTTAAATTTTACTGTGTTACTGCTATTCCCCATAACAGTTGAGCTGTAATTGTATTTACAAAAAGTTAATAAAAAAATAGAGTACTGTTGAGTCTTTCTGCTTTAATTTTATTACACAAGAAAATTGTTCAATAATTTATATAAAATTACTAATTAGTTGGGGACTGGAGCGTAATCCATTCTAAAAGACTAGGCAATCTTATATTGCAGTATGTAATGGGTCTTGTCAATGTATGTAATTCGTAGTACCGATTACTCAATATCTAATTCAATATCTATTATGGGATTAAATATTAATATAGAATATTTAAAAATAATGAAATGTATATCTGGTACTGTGTATGCCGTTTGGAATTCCCATATCGACTTATCAATAAACATAAGATAAAACATAAAAATAAGCGACGCGTCGACGTCGTTGCCTACAGCACGACCGAAAAACTATTTTAACCACTAATATCCCATTGTTGACCGTTGAGGCGTTGACCGTTCGGCAGTCATAATATTATAGCTATTAGCTAGTGAGTGAACTACCCAATATTATTAATTATTGTTTTTTATTTTACCACCAAAGTGAAGTTTTGTCTTTTGTAAACTGTTTAACTGAGAAGTATTTAAAGTTAATAATATGTCAACTGATTCAATTTGTTTGTGCGGTAAAAAAAGAATGGGTTTAAATCTAACAAATTGGAATCGTCATCAATCGTCATGTGCAGTGACCAAATTAAAAGCTAAAAAAATTTGTTCGGATGTCACAAGTTTTTTTCGTAACCATGAATCTATGCCGCAGAGTAAAAATCCATTCAAAAAAGGTAAGTATTGATTTTGATATAGATTTTAAATTATTATTTATAGATATGAGAATATCACCCACGGTATTTATTTTCCCTCTCAGACCCACGCGCAAAATAGACAATGTTTTTTTTCAACCAGCTTTTACTTAAAATTAATAAAAATTCCTCTTACAAGATTTTAAAAATTTAAAAATAATTGTATATCATATTGAAATTTTTCTTACTATCTTCAGCCAAAAATATCACGTAAAACACTTTACCAACAATCAGAGCTGGGCAAAATCTTTGAAAAAAATTATTTTCCTAAGTCCAAAATTACTGAATAAAAGATTTTGATAATTTTAAATTCAAATGCTTTTCATGTAATAATCAAACTAATTATTATAAAATATAAAATACACTGTATAGACTACTTTCATCATTTAATATTGAGACTTTCTCTATTGGTAAATACAACAATAATATCATTTTAAATTTTGATATTCTACTGTTAATATTCATTATTAAATTACTATTTTGTTTTACTTTCAGTTAAACAACAAGAGTGTGAAATATTTGCAGATCCAAAATCTTGTACAAAAGAACAAAATGTAAACAGTGATTCAACGTTTAATATTGAGACTTCCTCTATTGGTAAATACAACAATAATAATTATTCATCAATGTTATGATAATATTCAATTTTCGTATAAATTATTATCTATTAATACCTACTTAAATTAAAAAAAATGTATTATACATTTTTACCAAACATAAATTTATAAAGTTATATATTTTCAGAATCCCTCTCTTTAGACTTGAGCAGTTGTGATCCAATTATATTTGTTAAGAAAAAGTTATCACTGGTCGAAAAGTTGGCAATAATTTCTAAAGGCCCCTTCCAGCCTAAAAAGAATGAACTACCGGGAAACAATTTTCCTCAAAAATATGGTCATCGCTTTACCGAAGATTATTACTGGAGGAAACTTACTGGTGATGATCGTGTACATCGAGATTGGTTGACCTTCTCCATCTCAAAAAATCGATTATTTTGCTTATATTGTATGTTTTTTGGCGATAAATATGCACAAAAAAGTTGGATAGAAGATGGTTTTCAAGGTTGGAACAGACTTGGTGATATTAGTTTACATGAGAAATCAAGTTCTCATATTAATGCGTCAATAATTGTTAAATAAAAACAGAACTCTGTAGCCATTTTACCATCGTTGGAGGAAAAAAAAAGAGAAGAAGTGGCCATAAACAGAGACGTGGTGAATACATTGGTAGAAATTACAAAGTTTCTCGGGAAACATTCTCTTTCATTTAGAGGTCACCGTGAGAATTGGTCTGAGGCTAATAAAGGCAATTTTAAAGATTTAGCAGAACTAATTAGCAAATGGTCACCTTCGTTGGCTATACATATTGAAAAAATAAAAAACAAAGGAAGAAAAGAAGTGAACTTTTTGTCTTGGGAGAGACAAAATCAGCTTATCGATTCTGTGGCTTCGTGTATCAAATTAGTTATCATTAAACAGTTAAAAGAGTCTCGATATTTTAGTGTTTCTATTGATACTACTTTTGATATTTCTAAAAAAGAGCAATTGGCATTTATTATTCGCTATGTTAATTTTGAAAAAACGATACCAGTAATTAACGAACGTCTTTTAGCTTTGAAAGAATCATCTATAACATCTGGAATAAATCTTTTAACTATTTTCCAAGAAATCTGTGCTGAAAATGGACTGAATTGGAGACGGTTTTTAGTAGGACAAAGTTATGATGGTGCAGCCAACATGCGTGGAGAATATGCTGGCCTTCAAGCACTTGTGTGTGCAAAAAATCCTGCTGCTACATACACTTGGTGTTATGCTCATCGTTTGAGCTTAATAGTTGTTCAAGGATCTAGCAGTTCGCAAAATGCTGTTGACTTATTCGGCAATTTAGAATCTTTATACGCGTTTATTACAAGTAGCAAAAAAAGAGTTTCTTGGTTTGATAATGCACAGAAAACACATTATCCAAAACAACGAGTCCATCGACTAAAACGTGTTGAGACAACACGTTGGTTTTCACTTTCATCTGCATTAAATACAGTAATTATAACACTTAATGCTTTGATAGATACCTTAATAAAAATACAGCAAGATGAAGGATGCGTAGATTTTAAAAGTGGAGCAAAAGCAACTGGTTTAATTGAATATTTTCTTTCTGAACGATTTATTCTTACTGCCTTTTTATATATTGATATTTTCTGTATTGTGGATCCTTTGACCAGAATACTTCAATCAATTAATATTGATTTATTAGGTACAATAAAAAGTATACACTTGGTAACTGATAAAATAAAAGAATTGCGAAAAGACAATGCATATACAGAACTTTGTAAAAAAACTGAAAATTACATTGAAAATTCAGATATGGAGTTCTCACCTTTGCCCATTCATCGTCCAAGAAAAAAAAAACGATTGCCAAGTGAACAAATAGAAGATAACCCTATTACTGATCCTAAATATGAATTTAAAATTAAAACATACTTTGTTGCTTTAGACACAATTATCACTGCTATTAATGACAGATTTACTTCTAAATCTCAAAATTTACTAAAAGATATTTCTCTCTTTTCTACTAAACGTTTAAATGAAATAAAATGTAAAAACTCTGCTTTACCGAAGGATGCTTTTAATTCATTTTGTGATGTATACTCAAAGTTTGTACAACTCGATGAGTTAAAAAAAGAGTATGTGCAATTTGCCAATTATTTCTCTGAATTTTCTAACATCATGAAGTTACCCAAAAGTATTCACAATGATTATAGTGTGGAAGTTTGTGATGAAGATAATTTGTCGGATATTGGTGAAAATACACAAATGGATGATTCAGATTCAGATTCTAATGACAAAATTGACTTCAATAATGAAAATATTAATTTAGGAAGTTTATTAGATTTATTGAAATTATGCCATATGTCTGGATTAAAAGAAGTGTTTCCAACTCTTTATACTGCACTTCATATTGCGACCACATTGCCTGTTACAAGTGCGTCACCTGAACGTACATTTTCAAAGCTTAAAATTATAAAAAATCGGCTACGTAGCACAATCTCACAAGGAAAACTTGAAAACTTGATGTCAATATCATGTGAAAATCTTTCAATAAATAACTCTGATGTCATTGATAAATTTGCAAAGCTATCATCAGTCTTGTCTTCAAAATTATTATAAACAATATGTACACCAATAATTTTTTTTATATATATAATTTGACTTTGTACGTTATTAAAGGCAAATTAGTTTACAAAATATTATTTAATTATCACTTAATACTCTATTCTATTTCATCAAATTTATGTTAAACAGTGTTTATTTTAATTTATGTGTAAGAGTTAAGAAATCCATTTACAAATAATAATAATATTAACAATTATTAAAAAACATTAATTTTATTGGTATATTAATTTACAGCTGTTGTTGAAAAAAAAATCCCGATGGGTGGTAATTTTGAAAGGGTAGGTGGGTGAATCAAATTATTTGAACTGCCAGTTTCAATTTCATTCGGCGCCACTGCCTGGGACAGCGACGAACGTTACCCCAGCACCCCCACATACGATTTTAATTTTTTTTTTTACCAATATTTAGTATGCAATTAGTATGAATTTGTATGACCATTTTTCAAATTTGTACGAACGTAGTTTTTGCCCCACAAGCAAAAAATCGAGGCGGTGCTGGAGAAACGTTTCCCCAGCACCCCCCCCCCCCCACCAGAACCGAGGGAGTCAGGGTGTTTTCTTCGGTCCCATCATTTAGTACGTAATTTGTATGAATTTGTATGCCCATTTCCGAAATTCGTACGACCTTCCGTCCAAGTACAAATAACGTTCCAATGATTTAGGCATTTGCCCCCCCCCCCTAAAAAAAGAGAACCGTTTGTAATAAATAATTGCGATTCTGGATGCTATATGTTTTTGAAACAAAAAATGAAAAATACAAATGGGTTCGACACTTACTTTTTAAGGTAAGATAAATAAATATTATTATAATACATTTCTATCTATTTAGATATGTTATTATCATTTATTAGTGCTCGTAAGTACTTGCATTTGCAAATTAATCTTGCAAAATTTGTAATCAATGACATAAAATTCCATTTCAAGGCGCCCTGGTTAAATATGTGATGTTTTATATATGTTACCTATAGTTTATTTATAATTTATATACATTTTTTATTTTTATTTTCTTCGGTTTAATAAGTAAATATCTACCTACACCATTCAATCCATATCCTATTTAATGTATTGCTGTTTTATAAGAATAAAAATTTCAGCTCAGCTCTAATCTGTATAAGCAAATAGTAATAATGAGTAATTTTTACTTGTTTCTCAGATTATCTGAAATAATAAGGACAAATTTGTTATTTTTAGATTCTGAACGGAGTGATTTTACAATGATGTATGTTTTTTTTTTGTTTTTTTTGTGTCTGACGACAACATTTGGAGCAGTAATATTGCTTCAATTTTTGACTTCAGCCCCTTTTTGAAAAGGAAATTGAATCTAGTTGGTACTTAGGGGGATCAAAAGCTAAACATTTTCAATAATTTTTAAATACGTCCGGAAAAACCTTAAAAAAATAAGGGAAAAACGGGATTTTTTCGCAAAACCAGTTTTCGACAAAATCGAATTTTTTATTTTGTTATAACTCAAAAACTTATTCGTTGTAAATACTTGAAATTTTCACAAAATGTTTATATTGGCATTTTCTATACACAGTTAAATTGTCAAAGAATTTTGATTTTTTTTAAGCTACTTATAGACAATTTCAATTTTCAATTTTTCTAAGTATTTTTTTTTTTAAATAACGATAAAAATTTTTTTGGCCAGAAAATCTTGAAAATTTAATACAAGGTTTCTTATAAGTTGTTCTAGGTTTTTCTTATAGTGATAAAAAAAAATCCGAAATTGTAAGTCACAATTTTTTTATAAGTGCTTACAGTTCGAATTTATACGAAATATGTCAAAATTGCGAAAATTTGCAAGTTATTTTGTGGTTGAAAAATCGTAAAAATTTTTTCTTTTATAATTAAGTTTTGAAAATTCGTTACAAGGTTCTCCATAAGTTTTTCTTCAACTATCTGAAAAAAAATCTACAGGAATAAGACAAAAAATTTTTAGGAGTGTTTGAAATTTAAATTTTTACAAAACCGCGTTAATAACGGTTTAGCCTCAAACGATTTTTGATATTTGTTGTTATTCAAATAGTATAAGTCGTAAATACTTGAAAATTTTACCAGTTATTTAGGTTACCATTTTCTTTTTGTGATTTGATTTTCAAAATATTTTGACTTTTTATGAGCTATTTATAGGAATTTGAAATAATCAATTTTTTTAAAATTTTTTTTATATAAATGTTGATAAAAATTATTTAGCTGAGACAAATTACTTGAAAATTTAATAGAAGAGTCCACATAACTTGTTCTAACTCTCATTCAAAAATTATAAAAATACATAGGCACAATATTTTTTTATTAGCATTTGAAGTTCAAATATTGACAAAAATTCATCAAAATCATGAATATTTTCAACTATTTGGTAGTTAAAAATTTATAAATATTTTACTATCAAAAGCTATGAATTGGAAATGTAATACTATGCTGTCCATAAGTTAAGCTTAGAATAATTATAAAAAGTTTGAGGATTTTTCAAGGCAGTGGTATGACGACGAATAAATCCTAAAATCTTTAATGACTTGCAGGATATATGATCTTTATGAGATTTAAGGATAAAGTCGGTGTGTATATGAATCTAATATCTTTTTTCTCTTGAACCCGCTTTAGAGGTATCCCGTTTATAGTAGGTATAATTGTAATCGATAAATATTCTAGATCTATAGAAGGACATGACTTTATATTTGTCTTCGTTGAGTCGGTCCAACTGTTTTACACCAGATTATTAAACCATCTAATGATGGCTGAAAAACATAGGCTACATAGAAATCGTTTGTTATTGTTTGATATCCTAGCAAAAGGCTTAGCATCATCGGCGAAAAGCAACACGCGACAAGGGAGAAAATTAAGTAAAACTGTATTAATAAAAATTTTAAATAATAAGGGGATGTCCGCCTTGGGGAACCCCGTAACTCTGAACATTTTGGACGTAATACCAAATAAATTGACAAATTGCCATCCATCAGATAAGTACGATTGGGACCAGGATAATAGGGGTTTTCCAATACTTATCTAATTTATCAAGAATGTAAATAAGGTTGCAATGATCAACCGAGTCAAATGTCTTATAAAAGTCAGTAAAAATAGTGTCAACGTGTACTGATGTCTGATTCATTAAAAGCATAACGAACAAATGAAGAGAAAACTAATGAGCTGGTTGTAGTGGACCGACCGGGAAAAAACCATGTTTGTCAATAGATAGTATAGGTGATAGAACTCTTTAAATTCTTTTCAGGACAAATAGTTCAAATCATTTTCCAAAAAAAGGAAAATTAGGGTCTGTAGTTAGTGGTTAGTGAAGGATCTCCAGACTTTAATACAGAAGTTATTCTCCTAGTTTTCCATACAAGTAACTTAGTTTTAAACTATTTATTAGTTAGTACTTTAGTTGTAAAAAGTTTTATTAAAATGTCCACTAGAAAACCTCAAGGTTTCCGTTTCAAAAGAACTTAAACAATTAGCTTTCACAATTAATTTTTTCATCAATGAATTAGATTCATCCTAACCAAACAAATTTATAACAACAACAACTTATAAAAATAATTAAGCTTAGATTGTAGTTATTTATCAGCATGTAAGTATATTTATATTTTAATAATATATCTTAAATTAAATATTAGTCCATATTCTTTTAACTATAATATAATACTAATACTATTTAATCTTACTATTCATGTCAAATTTAAAAAATATTGTTAATATTATTTTATATTTATTTAATATAATATGTAATTAATTTTGAATTAAATATAAATATTTGTTATACTCAGCTATTATAATTATTTAACTTTAGATTATTGTTTAATTTTCAAAGTAGGTATATTTATTTAAAATGTAATTAATTTAGTAAACTAAAATCTTGTTTATAGCATAATTTCATATCTTGATTCAACTTCTTATCCAGTACTTGCATTTACAGAGTCCTCCGGAAGTTTCAAATCCAAGACAATTACCTTTTTATTTTTCTTGTAGAAATTATACCAATGTGTGGTATGATAATGAATTCGGAGAGTAGAGATAAAGCCCAAACTAAAGTCCACGATTGTTATTGTCGCACTAGTGCTAAATAATAAAATTCGGTAAACCATACAATATTTTACCTAAAACATAAAATGTATTTATTTAAATATGATCAAAAGTGTTCAATTATTGTGTCAATTAAATATTGGAATATTCCAGAAGTTTAATGGGGGTACATGTGTATTATCGTACTAACAAAAAAAAATAATATTATTTTTCATGTTTTATCATATCTTTAAACATTGTTATATTGTATTCTAAAATATTTAAATGAATTAAGGTGGCAAAAATATATCGACCTCAGCTAAAACGTCGTTATATCGTACGGAGACCGCCGAGTGATTGTAGAGGTTGGTTACAACCAGAAACAAAAAACATTTCGGAACGTATAGATGGAGAACGTGGAATTGGTTCCCGGGTCAATTAAAGTGTACCTACGAATTGGTTTCCGAAAAAAACACTTTCCGGTATGCAACTGTTCGAATTGGTTCCCGAATAAAATTACTTATCAGTTTATCAGGATACAACTCACTGTTACAAGATACGTATATGTTCAATCGTTTATCTTACAATATTTTATTAGATTTTACGTTATCTGGGAAAGTTTATAAATATAATTTTATATCTAATAGATTGATTATGTTTCGCGTCAGTCTTGTGACAACTAACCTAGTGAGTGAGTTAAAATGGAAGTGATGTTAAGTGAAAAAAATAAAAAACTCTTTGTTATTAAGGGTTTCAAATACGGATTTCAAAAATAACTATCGGGAAATATGGAACGTTGGACTTGTACAAAAAGAAAATGCAAATCGTTTTTAAAAATAAATAATTTAAATAATGTTGATTAATGTAACCTCGAACACAATCATGACGAAGATAGTGAAAACATATTGGACAGGCAAATATTAAGCAATAACTTAAAAAGAAAAGCTCAGGAAAATCTTGAACGTCCAACAAAATTAATTTGCCAAGAGTTACTAGTCAATGGTGATATTGAAGAGCTTACAACGCATGATGTTTTTACAGTAAGACAAAATATTCACGCTAGTCGATCAAGTAAGTTACCTAAATTACCTAAAATATTAACAGAACTACATGAAGCATTAGATAATTACGATGCAATAACAAATCGTGGAGAAAATTTTAAATTTATTAATGATTGTGAAACAAATATTGTAATTTTTACTTGTTCACATAATTTAGAGATACTCTGCAAAATGAAAACGGTGTTTGTGGATAGAACTTTTAAAAGTTGCCCAAAATTTTTTTTTAGCTTTTTACCATTAGTGGTGTAAAAGATAACAATTATTTTCCCTTAGTTTTTTTCCTACTGCCCAATAAGAACAGTGCTACTTATATACAAGCATTTCGATTTATAGAGCATCATATGAGGCCTGAAATTATTTTTGCTGATTTTGAAAAGGCTATTCACCTGGCAGTATCTGAAGTTTGGTCACAGTCTAAATTAAGAGGATGTAGATTCTGCTTAGGATAGGCGTGTTGGAGAAAAATCCAATCTCTAGGACTCTTAGATGAATTTAAAAATAAAGATTCAGAGATTGGGCATATACTTTTTCGGATTACCTTTATTGCCTCCTGATATAATACAAAACGTTTATGTCGAGTTGATGGCTATAAAACCTGCACATGAAAAACTTGATACATTTTTTGATTATGTACTTGAAAATTATATTGAAAATGATAGTGATTTTTTACCAAAAATTTGGGCAGATTTTTCAGCCACTTCAGAGCGAACAACAAACTGTTGCGAATCGTTTCATAGAAAACTGAATTCTAGATTTTATTCCGCCCACCCAAATATATTTTTATTGATTGAACAATTAAAAGCGTTGCAATGCGAAACATATGTAAAGCAAAGAAGCTCACTCAAATTAAAATAAAATAAAATTGCTGAAAAGGAATACCTAGTTTATGAATGAAAATATTAAAAAATTGAAAATGTTCGTTAAAAATGTGTGTTGTAAATTCATACCACATTAATTTTTTTCTTATATTATTTATTTATCATGACTAGTTAGTTATTAGTTATTATTATATTATTATTAAACTTATTTATTACAAGCACTATTATTATTATTGACAAATACGTATGTAGCGTATATTATGTATTTATTAATATATTATACTAAGCAACATTTTTAACCATACCTAGGTATTCTAGATAGTGTTTGAACTATTCGAACTCATTTGAATCCTAGACAGTCCTAAGTCTGAATAAATGGGAAGGAAATTGTTGCTGGTTGAATATATCATAATAATTTGAAAAGTTAATTTAACAAGACTGTATTATCACAAAAGCTGGCGGGAACCAATTCTTATGTTACCAGTAGACTACCAGGGAACCAACTCGTATATTACCTGTAGACAACCCGGGAACCAATTCGCAGTCGTCCGCATAGAATATAGATCAATGCACAATCTTTCAAAATTTCTATACAGGCAAAAGAAAGTTTTAAATAAAATTTAAAAAGGATATGAATGTAAATGATGTGTACTTTGCATATTATGTCGATGTTTTTAAACGTAATACCACAAAATTTGTCAAATTATTTGGACTTTAATAACCTGTATATCTCTGTCGAGCTTGATGATAAAAACTTTTAAGAACGAAAGCCAGGATAACAATAGTACTATTATGAGCAATATAAACAAGTCACGGAACAATTCTTTGATTTCTTCTTGGTTTTTTTTACTAAAAAACCATCCTTTAATTGATCCTAGTAATGAGTATCTATAAAACAAAATATAAGACAACATATTATTTTATATTCAATATTGTACCTATATTTTCTTCAGTTTTTATTTTGTATTCTCGTCAATAACTAGCTATTAATGTAAGTACCTAACTATTATACAGATATGGGTAAGTGGGTACCTATATCAAGGGCGGCCAATTTCAAAATCGATCATTTTAGAATTTATTTTTAGGAACACGCGCACGAATTACTTATCGAATTGTCGATAAATTTTACCTGTACGGTTTTTATCTTTTAATCTGGTTTTATGTGTCAAGTGTTTATCGTTCACGAATGTTCATTTCACCGTGTTTATTCGGTGTCTGTTGTATTAAATTTATAATAACGTATTTAAGTTCTTTAAAATTTATAATTATGAGTACACATAAGAAACAAAAAACTCTCATTTTCATCAAGAATGGGAAATGAATTTTTTTTACAATGTTGAAAGACAAGTGCATATGTTTGATACGTCAAACAACAATATCCACAACAAAAAAAGGTAATCTAGAAAGACATTTTAGAACTACTCATTCAAAATTTTCTATAAAAGTCGATCCTCAAAGGTGAAGTATATTTTTAGTAGATCGTGACCAAAAAAAGTTTGGGCGCCCCTGACCTATATAAATCATTAGGTTATACGCTTATATTATATATATACATATATTATTTGTATAAAGAAATTATCATTACTTAGTGATCCACCTGGTATTGTATTTAAATGTACAAATTTCACAATCACTAGAGTCGGCTTGTAAAAGCCATTTTTCCAAACATGTTCTATGCACTTTAGAGATACTTCCACGACATAAGCAAGGAGAAATACATCTATTTGACTCTTCTGAATCGGACTGTAGACATATTCTACAGATACCAGGTGTTGCTAAATGTAGGTACATGAAAAATCTTCAATGCCTAGTTCTAGATTTAAATAATTACTCTATGTTCAGATAGCAATTTACTTTCAGGGGTCTGAATTTCTTTGAACGTAGTTATTGGCATATTTGGTATAATTTCATTTTCCAGAGCTTCAATGAGAAATTTTTTATTCGTCTTAGAACATAATTGTCTAGGGTACGATGTTCGACTTTCTAAATTAAGAGTTTCTGCAAAAAACTAAAGTACATTAAAACACCTAATTAAAAAAAAAAAGAAAAACGTTATTGAATACCTGGGATATTTTCGTTAGCTTCTGACATTTTTGATTAATGTCTAATATTAATAAAATTACCTTAATTATTGTATTTAATCATACTTTATTTATTTACTTTAACTTAAAACCTATTTTTTGTCATAGAAACTTAAAATGTTTTGTTTTATTCAGTATAATTTCATATTTTATTAAGAACATAATATGTATATAAAATGGGTAGAATAATAAATATAAGATTAATTGAAGTACCCATCTCTAAAAATGTCAGTTTTCAGAATAAAATAATTTTATTAAAATATTAAGGGGATCCAAAACAAACTTTTTTTATGAAAATAATTATTTTCATAGAAACGTACTTGTTCCATTTATATAATTTACGATATCAATTTAGAATAACGGTTTGGATTCCTCACATTGCTTTAATTAAGGCTTAAGAGTTAAGGATAACATTAAATAATCTTAACGGCCAACAAATTATTTATGATTATATTAAAAGGCAGTTTGGGTCATATTAACCAACCTATCAAAAACGTTACATTAATTATTAAAAACAAGATTGATAACGACAGAACCATATCCCTATATCTTAAACTGTGGTACAACAAAAATTATTAATTATTATTATTGTTCTTTGTTAACCCTTCAACGCCTTGTGTGTCCATATGGTAACACAACAAAATCTATTTATAAGTCAGCCGTAAACAACGTCTGTGGTTACATTTTTCTTATCTAATCATAGCAATTGATTCTCCGTATGTTTATCGATTTTACTAGTAGTGTGGTTACCATCTAACGACAGTTCATAATATTTATAACGATTATTCCGTTTTGTTCAGCTACAGACTTTTATACGGCAATGGATTTTCAACTAGAGTAAGCATAATTATATATAAATATTTTATTATAATGTATTATTAATATTTTTTTTTGAATCTTTGTGTGTGTATGCTTAATACAAAAAAAGGTTCTACTTGCACATTACAATTACATACTGTGTAGTGTACTTGGTTAAATAGGGGTAACCCCACAAAGTAAGATCAAAAGGTACTCTAAACACAAAAGAAAATTGTGCAAGTTGATATGCCAAATTGTGTTTTTATGTACAATAAATACACGAGTGGAACAGACCAAATGGATGAAAACATAGCTCGCCATAGAATTGGAATTCGAGGTAAAAGATGGTGGTGGTCTTAATTTACATGGCTGATTGATGTTGCTATAACCAATTCATGGAAACTTTATGTTAATTCTGGTCATAAGGTTATTCAGTTAGAATTTAGACGATCAATTGTTCAAGAATTTCTAACACGTTTCAAAAACGCTCCAAAAAGAAAAGGACTACCCAGTAGCGCATCATCAAGAGTTCCAGAGGGTATTCGTTTTGACCGCCTTGACCATCATGTCATACCAACAGTTGATGGTGAAAGAAAAAGATGTGCTGGAGCAATGTGCACTTCTTCAGTTAGAACAATGTGTAATAAGACCGATGTTGGACTTTGTGTTGATTGTTACAAAACATTTCATACCAAATGATTTTTTTTATATTTTTTAAATTTACTTAGGTATATATTATAAATTTTTTTATATTTTTTAAATTTACTTATATATTATAACTAAAAATACTTGACATTGTCATTGACTTAAACTAATATTTCTATATTAAATAAAATAACAGATGAGTAAAAAGTACTACAAAACTATGAATATTTTTTATTTATTACTTTATAAACATTATATTACTAAATTGCAACCAGTTATGAATAGGCAGGACTCGTTTAGTGCAACATGAGCCACTAAGCTTCCGCAATATGCCATTTCTTGTCATTATTTTATGTTTGGTGTTTTCGCAATGGAATCTGTAGGTGAGGGATCGATCTAGTGTTATTCCGAGATATTTTGAACACTGTGTATTAGTAATTTTCGTCTCATTCCAATAGACGTTAAGGATACGGAAGGCACATCGATTCCTTAGGTGGAAAGCACATACTTGTGTTTTGCTTGGATTGGGTTTTAGGTAATTGCGTCTATAGTATTTTCCGAGAATGTCCAAAGTAGTCGATAGTTTTTCCTCTACATTTTCAAACTGATAGTGTTGTACGGTGATTGCTGTAATATTTCTGGTGAGGTTTTCAAAATATTAAATAATACAACAGTTTTCTGTCAGCATAGTCAAAAACCAGTAACAGCAGAAAAAAAATTTCAAATTGATCAACATGCAAAATCATTGTTGCACGAAAAATGTTTAAACAAATCTTCTTCTCAACAAACCTTTGTTCATGAAGCATCAACATCCATAGAAAATCAATCACAATTGATCAAAGAACTTTGTAATACATTAATTTCTTCAAACATACCTTTACATAAATTAAAAAATAAAAACTTTAAATCTTTTTTGGAAAAGTACACAAAAAAACATATACCAGATGAAAGTACATTAAGAAAAAACTATTTAAATCAATGTTAGACAGACGTTTCACAAAATATCCGATAAATCATAGGCAGCTCATACATATTTTTTTCTGTTGATGAAACTCCTGATCCTTGTGGAAAATATGTAGCAAATTTTACTGTTGGTAAATTAAATGTCGATTCGCCTTCTAAATCGTATCTTTTAACATCGAAAGTTCTCGAAAAAACCAATAATTCAACTATAGCACAATTTGTAAACAATTGTGGCCTGGAGGTAACAATGAAGATAAAGTTTAGTTGATGTTATCTGATGCTGCTCCTTATATGACAAAATTTAAAACCATTTTATTCGAATCTTGTACATGCAACTTGTGTCGCACATGGTATTCACCGAATTGCTGAAAAAATTATAGATAATTTTAGTGACATTAATGATTTAATTAATAATGGAAAAAAAATTCTCTCAAAGGCTTCGTATAGAATTCAATTATGTAAGGAAATGTTACTAAATACACATTTACCACCGCAGCCAATAATTACCCGTTGGGGTGCTTAGCTAGAGTCAGTATATTTTTACGCAGATCATTTTGAAGAGTTCAAAAATGTGATTGAAAACAAAGAGGATGCATTCAAAATTGTAAATCAATTTTTAATGAATTAAATGTAAAATATGATCTTACTTACATTAAAGCAAACTTCGTATGTATTGTTGAAAGTATCAAAAAACTTGAAACCTCTAATTTGTCCCTTGTAGACTCGTTCAAAATTTTAGAGCAAGTGGAAAACTCTGTCAATGAACTTCCTACTAGTGTAAAAAGTACAATAATTAAAACAAAATATAAAAACGTTTTGAATAAAAATAATGGATTAATGGTTTTAAAAGAAATTTCGAAAATACTTCAAGGTGACAGTGCTAATTTCAACGATTTATCTGTTCCAAATTATTCGCCGGATATACTAGCCAACCTTAAATATGCTCCGATCACCAGTGTTGATGTTAAACGCAGTTTTTCATCCTACAAGTACATTCTTACAGATCGCCGTCATAATTTCACAGAAATAAACATGGAACATACTTTGATAACTTATTGTTTTTATAATTAACTTAGGTACTACCTTAAATTGTTCGTACGTTTTTCCTATTTATATCAATGTATCTATTATTAATTTTAATAAAATATTTTTTACAATATATCAATGCTTAAAAATTAAAATACAATTTAATAAAAAATTGAATTTTGGAATATATTATTCATGTTACTTTTTATTTATGAAAAATGTAATACAATTAATAAATAATTATCAAATATAAAATTGAATAAAAATTTAAATTTTATTTTGTATGTTTTGCATTTTTTGAATTTTTTTAGTGCATGTTTGCATGCATATTTTACAATTTAAAATGCATATAAATCCGATCTTTAACTTAGAAAGGATACATGGGTAAAATACTACCTGTAGAAAGTATGTTAACACGTTGAACTCCGTGGTCGACGGGTAGTAGTACCACATCCATAACACAGATCGCCGTTGTCGACAAATATAGTGTTCACTTGGACTTGGAAGGTTCATAATTATTAATTTTGACTAGCGAATAGCGACGAGACAAAGTTTCAATTAATTATATTGTAGGGCGTAGGGCGTAGGCGATCAGGTATTGTCAAGAATCTAATGATACAATTGGTTTTTAAAGTGTGTATTTATTTTTTCCCCAAAATGACGATGTATTCGATAACAATAACATGTCTTATATACTATATTATCGTTGTTACGTCTGGATATAATTAATTTAATAACATTAATAACTTAAAATATTTTAACGTATTTTCGAACGCATACAGCGTGTTCCTTCAATTTACAGAGCGATTGAAAAATATAAAATTATATCATAAATTATTATTAACTTCTAACTTTAGTTTAGTACTTTAATTGTTATTATAAGTGGGAAAACTTGATATTTGAATAATTAATTTTGTTACTAATCATAATTTAAATTATTCGAATACCTAATTCGTTTAGGTTATTTGGTAGGTTATTCAATCATGCAATTAATCAATAATCATTCGAATAATTTAATTTGAAACGATAATATTATTTGTTATCGAATTATTCGAGTAATTTTTATTTAAACACATTATTCGGTCATGCAATTTATTGTTCGAAAAATGATTCGATAGTTTGCACGAATAATCGATTATTATTCGATAGTACGAATTATGAGTACCGCCCATCACTATTAACGACTGCCGAGTTGCAGGTAGCGCCACTGTCGCTCAATTGACTGCAGCGATCACGGCGTTACATCACGATTGGAATAACCTGGTATGGTCACGCAGATCCGATGCGCATGCCGCTGACATCTCGTGCGCAACAAATACATTGAGTCATTGAAGTTTCCTTTTATAATGTTACGATGCCGACATCACCACTTTATTCACGACATATGTGGCGCACAGAACATACCATGAGAACGTATTCAGTAGGATCATACCTGGTTATTTACATCATGCTTTACGCAAGATTTATCATACCGTCGAAAAACCGCTCAGTAAGTTATCTATTGTATTTATGATCAATGACAAGACGAATGTAATCGGATCATATACGGTTATCGTGATGCCCCCAAATGTCGCAGTCACTGGCAACCGATGCCGCCGTCGCTAAAAGCGAAGAACTGTAGTGAATAGCGAGTGCGATCCTGGTACATACACCGAGAAAGTGAACCCTTTTAAGTCAAAAGTAAGAAAAATAATCTTCCACGCTGTGAGAGCGGCTAAAACACATGCCGCCGTTACAAACACATAGTTACCGATGCCGAAAACTATCGCAAAAATATACTCGAAAAGTCGAAGAACAGTTACTGATGTAACTAATGTACTAATGTACTTGGGACATTGATCCATACAGCGAGCAAGTGCACTTGTTTCGGCCCAAAGAAATAAAAATCAACTTCTAAGCTGAAAGGGTGGCTACAACACATTGCCAAAACTGTTTAAATGGGCAACTCTCAAAGGAGTTAAATTAATGAAAATAATTAACTGTTTCAAAGTTAGTTAATTCAATAAAATTGGCGTAACTTAACTTAGTTAAAAAAGGTTGAATTTTTTTTCTAGTCATAATATTCATAAGACAAGTTATTGTCCCAGTAATTTGATTGGTACAAACATTTACTAAAACGCTTAGTACTGAACAAACTATAATAAACTTAAACATACAACTTAAAATTATTATTATAGGTATTATAGTACATTGTTACCTGATACTTATATTTTAACTCATAAACTTTAAACTATACTAAACTTGTTAAGGTCTGGAGAAGATATTAGTAGTAGTATACATTTTACTGTAAGTCTACTATCTTAGTTAGACTTTTCATATTTTATAAAACATATTCATTTTTAGAGAACTGAGAAGTTTAAAACTTAAAAACCACGATAATGAAAATTATCCTTAGAAATCCAAAAAAAAACCGTTAGATTAACTATTATAATTAATAATCAAATCATAAAGTGAAAATACACTGAATAAACTTATTATACACTTTTATAAGAAAAGTTATTCATGAGTACCTATTAAACAAGAAACATAAAGCATACCTGGTATCTAAAGTAGCAACAAATCAAAATAATATTCTTTTTTAAAATATTATAATACCAAAAATAAATAATATTTCATATTTAAATGTCATGATTTATTTATAAACTATAGCATTTTCAGTCAGACACTTACTAACTGTAATGTACTACAAGTAAGAATTAAAGAATGTAAGATCGTAGTTATAAAAACAGTAACAACAAAAACAGTTTATTATTTGATACTATCGACTTAACGCAATCAGCTAATTACAACAGGAAAATACTATATTTATGGTAAAATAAAAGTTTCAAGTCAATGTTATTAAAATTTAAAATTAACAATTAAGATAGGTATTTGTTATGTTTAAGTAAAAGTGTCATCTCAAAATTCTTGTCATCCATTTTGTTTCTTTTTTTTTTCGTCAAATGCTTTCACCATTAAAAAGCCTTTCCACAGAAGCTGATGATGGAATAGCTGTATTAAACTTAAAATATGTTTTTTTCAACTGCATTGGTAAGCCATTTGGAGTTTTTATAGATTCATTGGATAAATAATTATTCTCCAACATTTGAATATTTTCATAACAATTACAATTACATCTTCAGATTCATTTCCTGTATATTGTTCAATTGATAATGAAATTTTTGAAGTAGGTAGTATGTACTAAGTTTTCTTCACCAATGACTTCAATTAAATAATCAATTAAACGTTGCCTTAAAGCTATGTTTTCCAGAGATTTTGTCCTATTGTAATTAATGAATAATTGTATACTGTGTAATAGTTGTAGAGGGTTATTATTCGAAATTTATTAAAATAAAACTATGTTTCATAGTACCTATAATATAAAAAAAGAATTTAACAATGTTAGGTATATGTATTTATAACTTGTTGGTTTATTTTATTTCTAACGAATAACGTTTTGCTTTATTTTTTTCTTCCTGTGCTTTTAATATATGGAGGGGTTCTCGTAGGTAAAGTGTAAAGCTTACATAAAAACAGATATGAGTGAAAAGACAATTATTGATAGTAATTTAAATCATAATCATAATTTAGAATCTGAAGGAAAAACGATGAGACAAGTAATAAGGAACTCTGTAAAACGAAAAGCTCAAGAAGAACATTGTAAACTTCCACTCAAACTAATTCATTTGGAACTAAAAAATAAAAAAACGGATTTTTTAACGACGACTGACATCTTGTATTCGAAAAGGGATTTATGCTGCTCACCGTTCAATACTACCCAAAAAACCAACTAATATTCAAGACGTACATAGTTCATTAACTTTATTAGAAATTAAAACATTTGATAATGAAACATTTCTTCTAGTGAATAACAGTAATAAAAACTTGGTTATGTTTTCACGTAAAAAAAATTTAGCTACTTTATGTGCCGAAAAAACAATATATGTAGATGGTACATTTAAGTACTGTCCAAAATTTTTTTTACATTTTTTTACCATTCATGGTTTAAATAATGGTTATTACATACCATTAGTATTTTTTTTATTGAATAATAAACAAACAGAATCTTATTCTTCGTGTTTTTTGGCGTTAAAAAATGAATGTACAAAATTTAATTCATGTTTTAACCCCGAAATTATATACGCAGATTTTGAAAAATCTATACATATGGGTGCAAGATATTATTACAAAAAGTTGTCGGTTTCATCTGGGACAGGAATGGTGGCGAAAAGTACAGAATCTTGGTTTAAGTATTCATTATTGTGATGACGTTCAGAAATAGGACAGTCTTTAAAGAATATATTTGGATTACACATGCTGAATGAACATGATATTGAAATAAGTTTTACTGAAGATTTTATGTCTATCAAGCCTGATGCTGAAAAACTAAATCAGTTTATGGATTATTTTGTAGAAAACTATATTGATCCACAGTCAGACTTCCCTCCTCACACATGAGCAGAAATGAGCAGTAGCAGTGAACGAACAAATGTGTGTGAAAGCTTTCATTCTAAATTTAATTCATGTTTTTACACACCTCATCCGGACATATATTCCTTCTCAGAAATATTAAAAAAAATTCAAATAGACACAAAAATTTTAATACAAACTTCTGATCAAATACCTAAAATAAATTGATCAGTCAACGAAAAAAATATTAAATTCATTGAAGAAAATATACAAAAATACAACACTTCTAAAATCTCTAGATATGATTATGTGAATATCATGGCATTACAAAGTCAACCAAAAAAATAGTTTAAATATTAACATTTTAAGCATTTTAAAATTGTATGAACGCCTGAATAATTTAATACATTTTTATAATAATACACTTAATTTTATAATAATAATATAATATTATAATTAAATAACCAAATAACCAAATATTTTTGGGGTGTAAGCAGGGCCGTATTCAGGAATTTTACACCAGGGGGCAACAAAAAAAAAACGCCCCATTACACAAAATACAAATTTAATGTAATTTAAAACGAATAGGTTTATTGTACAAACATTTATTTTTTATTATGTATATATATTGTATATTTGTATGTATATATTATTAATACATTTAAATTTTTTTTCTGGATTGTGACTCGGCAAATTCTTTAATTATGTTATCATAATTGATGCTAGAAGTTAGTTCACTTTCAATATTTAGTACAGCTAAAGCATTTAAACGATCATTATTCATGACCGATCTAAGATATGTTTTTAATCTTCTCAGGGTTGAAAAAGATCTTTCTGAAGAACAATTCGTTGCTGGTGTACACAGAAACATTCTAAGTGCAATATCCACATATGGATAGATTGTTTGTAAATCTTTGGATCGTATCAGTGTACTTAGGTCCCGAATATTTTTTGGAGCTTTATCTTTAAGAGACTTAATATGACTTTGGAAGTGTACACATTCATTACAAAAGCTTTTATCTAAGTCATCTTTGTATATTTTACATAAGTTTTCAGCACATTTCAAAACTTCTGATTCCGATATTGTAGTTAGGTTAAAAAAAAAGGAATATTTTAATGTTATTTTATCATATGACTCTTTTCGTTTGAATAACTCTGTATGTATTTTATCTAAAATAACATAGTAAGTATTTATCAAAAAATGTTTTCTTCCACAAAAATTAAGTTCATCTTGTGGTTCATCGTAGAAAATTTTTCTTTTCCTCTTTCTTTGTACATCTAATTTATATTCTGTGTCACCTCCATGTAATTTAGAAGCTCGATCTTCATACATTTTAAACATTTTTTCATTACGAAGATTAGAAATATATTGAATGAGCGATTCATACAATTCAACCACTAAATACAAGTCAATATCGATTGACTGTAACTTTTTACTCACAGCATTAAAACGTCCAAGAAGATCTCCCCAAAATATAGACATTAAATTATTTTCAAAGCAAGCCAAACTTTTCAAAATACCTTTCGCTTCACATCGCGTTTGTGCCTTTTGTTGATCATTATTTTTAATTTCTTTAAGAGCACTGATTACTCTATCCCAATAATTATTTAAGCTTCTACATGCATCTTCTCGTGCAGACCAACGTGTTGCAGATAACTCTTTTACTGAAGCTGATAGTATTTCCCATCGATTAGTAGAAGTTGAAAAAAAAGTATATATACTTTGAAGTAAATTAAAAAAATTACAAGCATTTTTACAACAACTTGCAGCGCATGTACCAATAAGGTTTAATGAGTGTGCTGAACATGGTATGTAATCAGCCAAAGGATTAATTTCTTTAATCCTAGCTTGTAATCCACTATATTGTCCGGACATATTCATTGCGTTATCATAAGTTTGTCCTCTAAGGTAAGATATGTCAATGTTATAGGAGTTAATTACAGTAAAAACTGCATCTATCAATTCTTCTGCTTTATGACCACTATTTTCAATAAAACATAAAAAACGTTCTACAGGCTTTCCATTTTCAGACACATAGCGTAAAATAAAAGAGAGTTGATCTTTGTGAGAAATATCTGGAGTTGAGTCCACACTTATTGAAAAATAACGTGCTTTGTGAACTTCTTTTATGATTTGATCAGTTACTTGATTTGCCATAACAATAATAAATTGTTCATAAGTGTGGGAAGACAGATACGATGTATGACCTTTTCCTGAATGTCCATATGTTTTTATATGTTGAGCCAAAAAAGGATCAAACTCTGCAATAAGTTCAATAGCCATCATAAAATTACCATTATGTGTTGAACCAAATATTTCATTATCTCCTCTGAATGACAATCCTCTTGAAGACAATGATTTGACAACGGCAACTACTCTAGTTAACACTTATGTCCAGTACTGAATTTCTGTATCCATTTGAAGCAATAATTTTGAATCAATTCTTTTTAAAACGTCACTTCTATCTTTCATTATTAAAACACAAAATCTATGATGATTTGAATTTTCATGAGAAGAAAGTTTAACTCTAGCTTTTTTCCAATCAGAAAATCCATGAATAGAAAAACTAGATACTCCATCAAATATCCGACAAGGAACGCAATATAGTTTTCCTGTACTTTCAGAGTAAAGAAGAAAATTTCTCTTTACTTTTTCTCCATTTCTTAGAACACTATAAAACAAATTAGATGTACAATATCTAAAATAATCCTGAAATTTGCCTCTAACAATTCCCTGATAACGTCTTTTTGATTTTGAAAAGTTTAATTTTTCAACATTCTGTGTAAAACCATTTATAGAAATATAATCTTTTGTCCTATCATTTACTTCCCATAAAGCTGGATCATTGCTAAAATGTATTAAAAAGATAAAAGTATACAAAAATTGTACCTTATTATTAA
>NW_019104354.1:61527-71204 GCF_001856785.1 Myzus persicae
ATCCCCAGACTACAATATTACTCACGACCACATGCAAATGGTTGAATAAATATTTTTTAAACGTATATTATATTATATTTTTAATTTAAGCTAACAATATAAAATTTAATATTTTTTGCACACGATCGTGGTGTACTACTTGATAGTTGATATTATATTAGGTAGGAATTTGTTTATAAATATTTTGGAATAATTCATTAGGCTGTCATTGGAGATCATGTGCACGTACATAAATCGACCATTTGTAGAACAATAAAACGTGTATCACTAGCGATTTGTCGTCTTCGATCTCAGTTCATTAATTTTCAATAATTGGCTTAAAAGGCAATATCAAGTCAATTAATAGCTCTTTTTCCCTTTCAGTAAAGTTTTTTCCTCTCATACGTTTCTGTTTTAACTGACTCTCATTTATATTATGTTCAGACATTTTTTGAATAATAAGATTTAGGTAATTACAATTGCTAAAAAAACACTAAACTTATAAAATGTGTACAAAACAATAGAACCGAAAACGCCGAAGAAAGATTAAGTACAGACTAGTAGACTACAAATTCACAATTTGTAGAATTTAGCAATTATTGTTATTATACATATTCAAAATAAAAGTTCAAACAGCTCTTGATACAGTATCTAGATCATAGGATTTTATCACTTTTTCTGTGATAAACTAAAATTTCGACACTAACCTCGGTATCATGTTTAATACCAATACATTTTTATTGTACGATTTGTGCAACCCAAACGATTCTGTAAAACGATTTAACGGCTCGTTAAAACTGTTCATTAAATAAATTTAAAGTTCGGTTTCATGCAACCCGGCATAAAAATATATCATTTAATATAAATGTTTAAATCAGTCAAATGCATTACAACTTTATATAAAGTATAGGTTCCTAACTTTAATTAAATAACAATATAAATACAATGCTGTACATAGGTATAATAAGTGCTTTATGTTACTTGCAAATTATACATACATGGAATGCGGAGATTATAAAAATTTATGAAGTTCTACTTAAAAGTTATAACTTTAAATTAGTAAAAAGTACCTAAAGTACCTAAGTATATACTAAGATATAATTATTTAACCTCTAACAGTGATATATCTATTGCCATTAGGCATTGTATAGATATCATTTGAAGTGTAGGACGCCAAATCATTATAATAAATAAAAATACTGTCATTGATTTCTTTTTCTACTTTTAATGAATGACAATGTTCATCAAATATTCTAGTATTTAGTTTAAAACATTGAAATATAATTAATTCGTAATTACGGAAATATATTTTATTTATCATACCAAAATATTTTTTTTTAGATGTTCAATATGCGAAATGCAAGGTTTACTGCCTTTATCAGGGCCATAATCAAAACATAGCAATCCTTCATTTAAAACTTGTAAGGAAAAAAGTTTTAAATCTTGTATATAGTATAGTAATAAAAATGATAAGTCATATTTACAGACCCCTTCCAATAAGTCATGCATAATATCTACGCCTACTTGATCTAACACACTGAAGCCTAAGACATCACGCCATGCACAAGCTTCTTTCACACCACTATCAGAAACATTCCCTCAATAACATCAAGATGATACTGTTCTAAATTTCTTAATAGATTTTCATCAGCATAACACTGCTTTTTCATTTCTCTTTTCTCTATCTTACACATATGACACACATGGGTTGCTGAGAAACGCTCAACAAACCCAGTTATGCTATGGATTCCTAAATTATCCCCTATTATGAGGCCCAACTCAAACTTAATATTTCCATTGAAATCATTAGTATCAATATCAATTCCAGTCTCTCTTAAGAAATTCAACTCTTTAATGACTGGTTTAAAAATAATGTTATTGCCAAATTTCTGTCGGTCTGACGAATGAAACAATAATTTTAAAAAAATTGTATTTAGAGAAGATTGAAGGTGAGGTGGTAAACATGGGATAGAAACATACACAGCACCAAGTTTATGGATTCCAGAATGACTACCTAAAGGGTTTCCAACTTCATAGTCATCAAAAAAGAGAAAAATTGGCAGGACTATTTGGGATCTATGGTCATTTTGTTTTTTGAGCCAACACTTCCCTGTGTAAAGTTCATTAAAGCTGAGTTGTAAAGTTTACATTTATTGAAATAAAGTAAAGTTTCAGATAAAACATTTTTCATTTTAAAAAAATTATAAAATACATGTCTTCTTGGGATGAATTGCTGGGTGCAATTAACTGGAACCAAAGCAAAACTATTATTTTGTCTTTTCATTTATTTGTTCTCTAACAACATACTCTTGAGGTGGAGTGTAAGTACCAAGTTTAGTATAGTATTTAAACCGTTTGTATTCTGTATTTAAATCATTAAATGGATGTTTTACAACTTCTTATATTGAGTTAAAATGATCAAAACATTCATTTGAAATATTACCATCCAATAGTAGATACACTACTTCTTACAGTATGATTCATACCATCAAAAATTAGTGACAAATCATCTACAATGGTTTGAACATTTCTTGGAACCTGAGGATTTGAATACAATTTTGATAAAAATGAGCTAACATAATCTTCTCGTATATAACAATTATTTCCACTGGTGTCTTTTTCAAAATATTTATAAGATGTTTCTATACCATTATTACTACATAAATTAAGTGTACTAGAGCCACAGTTGTTTTTAACTGAAGAACTACAATTATCACCAAAAGGAATTCTTGGTGATTTCACTTTTAAACACTGGTTATAATGTTTATGAATGGCTAGATGTTTTATTTAAACGAATTAATAAGGTGAAAAGTTCTATTGCAGTCATTTTTGGAACAAGTATATTCAAAAAAATCATAGTCCAGATGACATATTGTAAAATGCTTACTTAATAACTGTATGCTTAAAAGCCATTTTTTACAAACAAAACAAGTAGGCATGTTAAAATTGAATTAAGTATATAGGTACTAAATACAATTAAAAATAACCTATCAAGTACTTAAGGTCAAAATATGTTAGTAACTTTTTAACTGTAATTCATTTTAAATTATTATAAATAAAAATACATAAACCTTATGTATTCAAGAAAATATGAAATTAAATATAAACTAACTTTTAAGAAAATTATCACTTGATAAATGTTTAAATTCCCAAATCACTTAACAAGGAATTTACACACACATACTCTGTGTCCCAAGGAGTTTTAATTTTATAAAAAACTTTTTGAATAAATGACTAGATTGGTAAACTTTCGACAGGGTACTGCAGATTTAAAGAATGAATTATTTTGAAACAACAATCTACTGAAGATAAAATAGAATTTAAAACATAAAAAGTGTCATCTACCAGAATGAAATACTGCGAAATGTTGTTGCAATTTGGTCCAACAATAATTATTAGAGGCTGTAAAGTAGTTCCTAGTTGAGCATATTTTTCTTTTCTCCTAGTCACTGTATCTTGGAGTTCGGTATGGGACTTTATGTGTGTGATGAACCAATCTTTCATTTCAATCTTAGAAGGCCTCCATGCAGTTTTTCCTCTCTTCCTTTTTGTTGAAATTGGAGAAAATAAGAAAAATAATATCAAAAATGCAGCCAAAGATGATGCTTTATCATTTTCTGGAATAATAATCAAATAAAAATGTCTTTACATTTGTACCTGCTTAAAAAATCTCAATTCACTCATACCTGGTGTTAAGTTAAAGTATTCATCTATAATACTCTTCAAAGATTTATCTTTCAAATTATTAGACTGGATTCTTCCAAGTTCAAGTATTTTACTTTTATGCAACGGAAAGTTTTCTACAAGGTTGTTTTGCTTGTTTGGATATAAGAAATTAAAATATTGAATTAACTGGAAAAAAAATCTATAAATCAAAATTTTGAATACCTAACCAAGCAAATTATGCAATATAAGTTTTAACTTAACTTTCAAGATTATAACCAGCAGGCTTTTTAAGAGCTGGAAACTATTTCATGTAATCTGAAATTGACATCAAATCTTTTGAATTTGGGTCCAATACACTTCTTAAACGTTTTTGTCTAGTAATAGTCCAATATTTTTGAACCATATCCCACGGATCAGACGAATTGTGAAGCCAAATTAATTGAGCTTCAACTAAAAAATTATTTTTACTACAATTATTAACTATTACAAATAATATATAAATAAAAATGTTAATCCACAATTTAAATATAAATCTAAATAAAAAGTTAAATTTAAATATTTTAGTTATACCAATTTCTGTATCGTCTTCTTGGTTTGAGGATAACAATGTGTCTATGTTACATTCAATTGAAGGAGAAAGTCTTGGTGTAGAAGTAATGATTCCTGCTTTTTTGTATTCTCTTTTTCGATTATTGAAACAATCTAAAAGTTTACCCTTGGCTGCCTTTTTAATATTTGCCCCTATAATTAAAAATTATTAAAATTATAAATACCAAAAGTCTGATTTCAACTACTAAGATGTTAATGTAACTAATTTACCATAATTAATGTAAGGTATAAAATAGGTACTGATGTGTTCCTATGGAAAAATTTGAGTTATTTCCTCAGATAATGACAATAACTTTTGTGAATTAATATTTATTTCGGGGTTCTCTTGAAGCTCCTTACGAACTATTTTATTACACAGTTTTCTTCTACCAGAGTTATCAAGTAATCCAGAATCCTTATATGTAGCCAATAAAACTCTTCCTTTTGAGATACTCTGTAGGTAGATCTTTAATCCAGAATTCTAGAAAAAGATTATGCTATTAACTAAACTATTTGATCAAATTAATGTTATAACTTATAACTTACAAATTGTATATCATTAAACTTAGAGCAAGCAAATAATAAATATATTAACAAGGGTGGGCAAGTTAACATTTTTTTTAGATCGTTAAAATAAGTTGATATAACAAAAATTAAGTTATGTTAATTTAAAGAAAAGTAAAGAGTTAGATACCTACTTAACATAATTTTTAACCCATTAATGCCTAGCATTGTATATCAATTATCAATATGACAAACTAGGTAATAGGTAGTTAGTTCAGAATAGGTATCATAAAATATACAGATTCTATAGGTTTCAAAATAATTTCATAAATTATCTCTAATAAAAATGAATTGAATATAACTTAAATACCTTTTCTAGATTTGATGATAAACTATGTAGGGCTTCATTGTTTACATCCAAAAAATCAATTTTACTCAATTGAGACTCAGATGTTGATTCCTCAACACATTTGCAGGTGAAAACATTTGAAATATCCGAATCAAATATTGTTGATAATGCACCAGAAGCAGATTGAGACAACGTTTCATTTGTTGAACGACTAGTTAAATTTGAAATATCCTAAGAAAAATAAATTATACAAAATACCATTAAGAAATCTTTAGTAGTTTTGTTTCTTAAATATATAAAACTATTATTATATTATAATATATTTGTCTAATAAAGGAGCACAAAGCACAACGGTAAAGTTCAAATCAAGCAAATATTAGCACGATTAATTTTTTCTTACCAATATTGTCACTTCAATTGTTACGGTTAATGCTTTTTTCCATTCTTCGAGATTGCCTTTACATTTAGCTCTATGTCCTACCATTGGAATAATTTCTTTTGTCATATCCTCTGTTAATAATGCCATAGAAGATACGTCTATACCTTGTTCTAATAGAAAATAAGCAGTTGCAATAAGCCATGCAAGTATGCATTTAACAATATTATAAGTGTGCACTATTTTAACCCTTATATGCATATTGTTGCATTATTGCAACATGTTTTTATAATGATTATATGATTATTATATTTTACGATATTGGTTATGTGGCACTATCTATGAGTTGATAAATGAACTAATCAATAATTTATAGTATCGATTTTTAATCGAATGATAAATAATAGTGGAGGGAAAAATTTCAACAAAGTCAGTATGATAAGGTACTATCATTATTGTTTGATATGCGCAAGTTTCTCGAATTTTTTTGACTTTGTGGGTTTAAGTAATAACTTTTAGCGTACTTTCAAACCATAAGTCTATTTATTATATAGCAAATTCAAATTTAATATTGCTCTTTACGTTGTATACGTATTACGTAAAGTTTCTATTGGTAAAATATTTTTTAGTTTAATGAATTTGTATAATGAATAACGAAGTTTACCTACTAAATTGATTATATGGTAATTCCACCTCAAATTATTATCGATTATAATACCCAAATATCTAATTTTAGATATTTGATTAATTTGTTTGCAATTTAGCCTGCTGCATATCAATTTATTATTGCAATTATGAATTATTAATGAACAATCGTCATTAGCAATCTTATTTATTGATAGTTTCATAAATGTTGTTTTATCAGAATTCATGGTTAACCCCAAATCACTTATGCATTTAAACGTTAAATTTAGACCTTTTGTTGCTTTGAGGAATACACCTTCCCAAGATTTTCCGGAAAATAACAGACAAGTATCGTCAGCATAAGTCACTATTTGGCCACCAATGTCTAGATCACAAATTGCATTTATGTATATTATAAATAAAATGGGACCTAGAACACTCCCTTGCGGGACGCCATATTCTATGGAACTTGTATTGCTTATAACATCATTTAATTTTACCATTTGTTTTCTATAAGAGATGTAGCTCTTAAACCATAGGAGACTATTGTTATTAACTCCGAAATTTGGTAGAATTTGTAATAGGATATCGTGTTGTATAGTATCAAATGCTTTTGCCAAATCTATGAAAACGGCAATCGTTTTTAGACCATTGTCAAGAGAATCGTATATAAATTGAGTAGCATTATATAACGCATTTTCAGTACTGAGTCCTGGTCGAAATCCATATTGGTTTTTCGACAGTAAATTATTGTTCTCTAGGTAAGAAATCAGCCTTGACTTAATTATTTTCTCAAATATTTTGGAAAAGTTTGTTAACATGGAAATAGGTCTATAATTACTAATGGTCTTATGGTCACCACCCTTGAAAAGTGGCTTAATAATAGCAATTTTAAAGTTATCAGGGAAAATACTATTTTGTAGACTCAAATTATAAATATAAGCAAGTGGAGTAATAATTAATTCCGAAATACTTTTAATAATTTTGGCTGTTATTTTATCATATCCGGCGGCGGTATCATCTTTAAAGTTTAATATAATTCGTCTTATCTCTGATATATCAATTTTTTCTTGAAAAATTTTATCAAATGAACATAAAATATTATTATCGCGCTTATTCAAATTTAGATTTGAAGTTTTATTAAATTTTTTAGCCAAGTTTTTACCAACATCTGTAAAATAATTATTAAACGCATTCGAGGCTTCTTTAGGATTATCATTTATATTTAAATATTTATCTTCCATTATTATAGTTTTGATTGATTCATTGTTTTTAGAATTACAACCTGTAATTTCATTGACTAATTTCCACGTTAACTTGGGATTATACGACACTTTTCTAAATTTGTTTTCATAGAATTTAATTTTAGCGAGCCTCAAAAGATTTGTGAAGGTATTTTTGTATTTTTTATAGTATGATTCAAGATTGATATTGTTTGGATTTTTTTTGCACTTCATTGCTATATATTGTTTGTGACGTACTGAGCATAACAAACCTTTAGTCATCCATTCTTTCAAATTTTTATTTTTAGAGTTTATATTTTTAGTTATAGAAGATTCATTTATGGCTTTCATAATTATATTTTGAAAATCACTAACACATCCATTTACAGAGTTAGATTCGTATATATTAATCCATTTTTCTTTACACAGAAGTAATTTGAGTTTATCATAGTTTATTACCTTAATGGTATTTATAATATTCTTGAATTTAACAGGTATAGGAATTGTTACTACAATTGAACAGTGGTCAGTTATATCAGTTAGTAAGACCCCAGCGTTTATATTCATTAATGAATTGTTTTGGTCTTTAATGAACACATGATCTAAACACGAATGTTGTTGATTAACTGATAATCTTGTAAATACATTTATAAAAGAACGGAAACCGTATTCAGATAATAAGTCTAGATAATCATAGTTATTAACTGATTGTGCACTAATTATATTGATATTCATGTCCCCAATTAAAGTGATTACTCCTGAGTTTAAATTTAAATTATTAAATACATATTTTAACGAGTTAATGAAATCGATATAGTCAGACGAGGGAGACCTGTAAACACATATTACAGTTATATGCAAATCATTGATTTTTAAATGCAGTTTTACAATATTATACGATAAAAAATCATAGTCAAAAAAATCCGCATCTAGATGATTTTTGACAAAAATTATTACACCATCATTTTGATTTCTTTTAGTACCTGAAAAATGTATACTGTAACCAGGTATAAAATAATTACAGAAAAGTGAGTCGTGCCACGTCTCAGTTAAAACTATTACATTCAGGTTTTTACTATTTACATCATTTTCTAACAATAAAAGTAATTCGTCAAAATGAGCATTTACACTTCTTATATTTAAAAATATAATATTTAAAAGAGATTTCTCATTGTTATTTACATTTGAGTCATATTCAGAAAAAGACTCAAAATAATTTGTTCTATATTTTTGATTTTCAGTGATATTGTTAAAACTATTCATTATAAGAGTTAAAATAAAATTTATAAAATTTAAGCAAAAAAACAGATTTAATTTATTTGGAGATTAATTACTTTAAGTTGGTTAAAAAGGTTTCGTTTTCTATTAAGATTGCCTTATGTTCTTCATTTTTTTTGATAAATACTTTAGCGTCTTTAAACCAGACAAATTTATAACCGGCCTCGCGAGCAAAGGCTTTAGTTTTAAATAGTAGGTTTCTATTAAAGATAGTAAGATAACTATTTACATAAATTGCTTCTGTTCCCCATTTTTCGTGAAACATGTTTCCAGTCGGTTTAGTCTTCCTAGATTTGATTATGACATCGCTGCTGCATTGGCGAGTGTTCAACTCGGCTACAAGTTTCCTGGGTTTATTCATAATTTTTGAAGGAACACGAAAAGCCTTGTTAACTGTTTTTTCCAATCCCAATTTCCCTATGATTAATTTTGCTGTATCCACACAGTTTTCATCTTTGATTTCCGGTACACCCATGATTTCAATAAAATTGTCAAAAGCCTTTTGTTCTAGTATATTAACACGGTTAACCAAAAATGAAATTTCATTGTTAAACTTACTATATTGTTCCTTTAATACTCGGTTTTCTTATCTCATTTCTCTAACTTCAGATAGTATTTCTTGTAATTGTGTTGAAAAGCTGTCAAACTTGTCACTCATGAAGTTCATTGACTCAGTTAGATTATTATAATCTTCATTGGTAGTGTTGATAGCGGATTTTTTTATCTGTGTTGAGTTGACTGGTTGAGGAGATTTATTTTTATAATTAAACTTGCATTTATTACAAGCCCACTTAGATTTTGTTATTTTAGACATTTTTCGATAACTTGATTCTTTCATTCCAGCACACATAAAGTGGTAAAACTCATTGCATATAGAGCAAGTTATAACATCATCATCAATGATGTCATCGTTGCATGCGTTACACAACATTATATCTTCGTTTTATTTAAAATAAATATGAAGTATATGCAAGATAAAAGTAATTATAATTATAATATACGTGCACTTAAATTAATACGGTTGATAAAGGTAAGCGATAAGAGAGCAACAGAAAAACGACCAACAACCTTCTCCGACAAATACTCAATT